>NC_141553.1:56027500-56142500 GCF_021556685.1 Rattus norvegicus | reverse complement strand
TTTTTTTGTTTGTTTTGTTTTGTTTCATTTTTTTGTCAGTCTTCATTTTGCTTTAGAGAAGATAAATTCGTCACAACTTGCATACTTTTGACTTGTTCCCTTCTCTTCTCAGCTCTTTCCCCTTCCTCCTCTGCTTTGGTAGGTCCCGTCATAGTTGCACAGTTTTTGAAAAGTGTGTGAAGTTTGTCTCGGAAGAGAAACCCATAACTAGATTCTAAGAACAAATGTCCACTAAAAGAGATTTTTTCTTAAGCCTTCCCTTCCCAGATACAATATGGGCCAGAGGTCAGCAGTGGGGAAGTCTGATCCTAGCACCTTCAGGCAGGCTGGTGTGTCAAACACTTTAAGCACAATAAGACCTTCCCTGCACCACACTCTCGGAATTACCACAAAGCAGCTGGACGCCTTCACCTAGGGATTTCTACTGGATCTACTGGCAGGTGTTTTGTCTCTCTCCCTGAAAGGCGGTGCGTGGATATTAAGATGACATGGAGAGTGTCCTTGGCTAGTAGACAAGTTGTCTTCATTACTCTCATCAGGCAATAAAGCTGAATGAAGCATTTTTTCCTGAGCCTGGCCCGGACTGCGCTGTTCTTGGAGGGCCTATTAGGTTGCAGGTCACAGCAGCTGGAGCCCAGGCGCCTGGAGCTGGTCACGCGTCTGTGCTGTCCCGTCCGGGACGCACAATACAGTCATTGACTATTTATTCTCTCCCTACAACAAGGCCACGCTGTTGCCTTAATTACAGGACCCTTCTAGCCATTCCTGGGATCTTTAAACCACAAACGGACACTCCATGTCGCTAACTCATCTCTTCTTAACTTAAGCCCATGCTTCCCAGAGGCAGCTAAGCACAGTAAGTGAGTGGTGCATGTGCGATATGCTGTAGAGAGCCTAGTATGCTGACCAAAGTAGTAAAGAGTGAGGATTTGGGTGGGACTGAATCAGATGCTAGCCCAGGCTGCATGGCTATGCTAAGATCGGTTCGGAAAAGATTTTACTCTTCTGGGGTAGCAATGGCTGTAGGTAAACAAGACAAATAAACAAACAAAATACAGCAAAAGAACACGTGCTTCTCTGCAGCCTGTTGGTCTACTATAGGGTGAACTGAACAGATCTTCAGAACTAGACTGGAATGCTGCTGGGACTGCAGTTGCCTCTAGGCTCCACCGAGCTTAGGAATTCCACCTGGCCTGTTTCCTATTACAGTCCCTTTGAAATTTGTCTCCTGGGCTGGTACGCGGAGCCTGTTCAAGCTTGGCCTCTCTTAAACCTCCTCTAGAGTAGTAGCTCACCAATGTACTCTGGGGGGAACTCCTAAGTCTCCACTCTAGTTAATATTGTAGGGCTGAGGATAAAGTAGCAAAGGTATTGAATAGATGTTGACTTTTTTGACCCAGAGGAGAGCAAATCCGGGATTGTTTGCAGAAGCTAATCGCTTCCCCAGAGAAGCCTGAGGAGTCTAGTGTGCTCTCTCTGCTTCCTGTCCCCACCCCTTACTCCAGGAAGCAACCTTTGGGAAGACCCTAGGACTTAGGGACTCACCCCCTCCCACTTTCCCTTAAAAAGCCTTTCAGTGTCTCATATTTACGTACGTCTATATGCTCATTTTCCCAACCATGACAGCTATGAACCCAGGTTCTGTGCTTGTCGGGCCTCAAATTCTCTGAGTTTAGGAATCTAGCTTGAAGAACAGAATCAAATATTAAGGGGCTAGGCCTGTGCCGAGATGCCCTGCCAGCTTCTCGATGTTGGAAGTCCATTTCTTGTGCTAACAGAGACCAGGAGAGACTGAAACCCACCGAGCCTGCCAAGCGGGACAGAGGTAGAAGGAGCAGAAATCAAGGTGATCCTCACAAACCTCAATGGAAAATGCAGTAGTTGAACCAAAAGGGTCACTTTGGAGACAAACCAGCTGCTCCCCAGATGCTGGCAACAGAGAAGTCTCGTTGCCATGGTTTCGGAGCAGCATAAAAGCAGCCACCCAGAAGCAGAGGCTAAGACTCCTTATACTCAACGTAGCTTCGCAGAGCAGTCAGTTTCCTCGGCTCTTTTGCCTTACCCACTATATCATTCAGAGCATCTCTGTCCCTGTTCCCCTATGCCTGGATGTGGATATGCTTGCTGGCAGGGGACGAAATCAGGGCCGAGCGTTCCGGAAGCACTAGGCGGTCAGCACCCGGAATTCTCTCCCTGGAGTTCTTGAAATAAAGAGTTCGCTGTGCTCCCGGGTGGGCCTGGGTGCCCTGGAGCTAGTAACAGCAGCGGGGAAAGAAGCGCGGCGCCTTTAAAGCAAGAGGCGAGGAACCCCCGCCAGGAGGCGTGTCTGTCTCCAGCGCCACCGCTGCGGCTCCGCGGTCTTGGTCTCCGCCGCTGTCACTTGCGCTCTCGCTGGCGGCTGCGTGGCCGAGGCTGGGAGCTGGGGACTTCCCGCTGAACCTCCTCCCGCCGCGGCTCCGAAAGGACTACCCCAGTCCCTACCCTCCCTCTTCACCCTAGCCGCAGGTAAGCACTCGCCAGCAGCGGACCCTCCCTGGAGCTCCATCCCGGGTCGTTCGCTGTGGGTCCGGAGGCACTGCGGACTGGCGAGGAGCGCTGGCCGGGGAAAGGAAAGGAAGAGGCGAACGGCCGCGCGGCTGAGTCGGTGCGCTCCAGGCACCTGCTGGATGCAGTCGCTTGGAGGGCTTTGTCCCACTTGCTGCAGCCAGTCAAAGGCAAGGATCCAAGTGGCTCGTTTGGCTCCTGGCGCCCTGGTGTTCTGCACGTAAAATATTTGAATAAGTGGATCTGTCAGATGTGTCTTCAGCTACCCGGACTCACACGCTCAAGGCGAAGAGACTCAGGAAAGCTGCTTATCTTTGGGTCATAACAACTCCTCTTTAGTTCACCAGTCAGTTCCACTATCTCCCTGATCCATAACTCTGGGCTGAGAAAGTTGAGATTATTTTAACTGAGGATAGTATTAAAAGCTTCTGGAAACAAAAACAAAACTCTCAGGGCATCCCACAGGGGTAAGGACTAACTGCATCACCGAGGTGGATCATAAAGATTCAGAACTTTTAACCAACCGCACGCATTTTCTCATATTTTTATCTTCAGGGGTATAGGAAGGGGTGTGTGTGTGTGTGTGTGTGTGTGTGTGTGTGTAGAGGAAGGGGTGTGTGTATTTGTGTGTGTGTGTGTAGCTGTAGCAGCAGCTAGAGAGAGAGAGAGAGAGAGAGAGAGAGAGAGAGAGAGAGAGAGATGGGATTAATGCTTCTAAGATAATGATTTTGGATTTGGGGGTTGGAGGATATTAGCAACTACCCTCTGGTAACAAAACGAAGAGATTACCGTTTATCATTTCTTCATCTTCATACTGTAAGTATCTTTCATCAAAATTACCTTATGGATTGATTTTTCATCTCACAAGAATATAATTAATTCATTTCAATAATTATGCAGTTTAGTTGCTGAAAGATGTGCAATTGTATTTTAATTTGGTCTTGTTTTACTCCCTTACTTTATAACTTTGCAGAATAGACTCCTGCAATAGTAAAGTAAGCTTATGAACTCCCCATGACCTTAGAAACTTAGGAGTTAAAGAGTTGAAATGCACAGGGGAAGATAAGGCAGAAAACGACTAAATAGGGAAACACCTATGTTTTTTTTCCTTTTAAATTTGAATCCACTGAAGATTGAACATGCTGAATTTTTTTAAAGGAGCTTAACAGACACAAGTCTCTTTGGTTCAATTTCTTAATTAAGATACATTTTCAGCATCTAAATAGTAATTAAAATTAAAATACTATTAACCACCAACATAGCAGAATATTAATAGAGCAGTTGATAATGCGTTTAGGATCCCAAGGAATAACATAAATGGGTATGCAACAGTGTGGTTGCAACTGGTCTCTGCCTTAGACTTCATTCTGTTTCCCCTTTAATGTCATGATTGAGTAGGCTGTTTATTTTAGCTAAGCTTCAACACAATAGGCCACTTGCATGGAATACTGCCTTAGGTGTTACTATCCAGTGAGGTTTCTCAAATGTCCCATAACAGCAGGACAGCAGTGAGGGGGCAAGCAGGAGCCTCTCACTTGTGTGAGAAAATTTAAATGACCTGCATGTATGGCATGGACAAACCTTTGAGATGGTTTTAAAATGAAGATAGTTCTAGAATACACATTTGCTGTCTCTAGCCTAAGTATAGGAATTGTCTTTTAAATGTTCTGCTATAAGGATTATTACACATTTGTTCATGCCCCAGCAGGTGGCAGCTAACTAGAATAAGATTCATTTTCACCCGGAGACTAGGAAACTAAAATTGCTTCTAAAGTAATAGTGCCCAAGAAGAAGAGGTCATTAGTGTCAGGTAATACAAAAGTGCAGTGAAAGATGAAGCTAATGTCTTTCATTGTTCTCACTGTTGGTATACATTTTCCTCCTTTATCATTCACCATAGCCTTGGTAGTTCTTCTTATTAGCCTTCTTTGATATTTTAAGGCTTTATTCTAGACATAGCTTTTCTCTGTGTGAGCATGCATGTGTGTGCTTGCAGTTTTTCCTCTCTGCTCTGACCTTGGAGCCCTCTGAGCTTTTAGCAGTACAGATTGCCATGTGGCTGAAATAACTGCAAAGCAAATGAATCTTTAGGACAAAGCACACATGTTTATGATCATTGAAAACCTAAAGCAAGTATTTTTCATTTTCTGTTAAGAAGTAAGCAAATACAGAAGTGACAAAATTTTAAGATAATTAAAGGTGATCAGTAAAATATAGATTAAGAAATATTAATCTTCAGAACTATGGTGATAGTGTCAGTATTAAAGAGATACTTGCAATCACTTCAAAATATCCATATAGTAAATAAGCATCTCTTATAATGCTAGATCATTGCGTGTGTGTGTTTTTGTGTGTGTGTGTGTGTGTGTTTGGATGATAAATTTACTGAGTTGATGTTATTGATCATCAGAATGAATCGTAATAGAGAGAATGCTGTTAATCTGTTTTCCCTCTTAACAGATGGAAATCTGGAGGTGGGTGATTAAAAGTGATAACTAATAGTACATTTCAGAAATGTTTTTAGTCACGAAGTACTGACAACATGTTTCAGCATTTAAAATTTTTCTCATGCTGAATTTTTTTCTTTTTGGTATGGGAAAATGAGTCCTTTAGTCACCCTGAAGGGTCTCAAGTGAGCATTAGTGGATTTCATAGTAGTGCTGACTGCAAAGAGATCACTGTTAGTATGTCTCAGATGTGTTAACAGCAGATGACTCACACTGAAAGACACACAAAACACACTTCACGAAATTGATCTCTTGATTATGTTGTCCTGCAACGATTCAAAGTACTTGACTCTGCGATAGAAGTATGCACGCTGTCACTTCAAATGGCATGTCATTCATTCATTCATTTTATTATTTTTTTTAAAAATCGAGAATAAATTTGTCTTGTGCGCTGTCCAAGGTCCTGAAGAAAGGTTTGTCTCTGGTATCATAGACGTTCCGTTAGACAGGTGGAGTAGATATCTGTTAAGTTAAAGCTTTTGAACTTAGTTAACGCATAGAAATGAACCCAATTTAATATGTGTGCAAAGTTGGTTCTTTGGAGATCATTTAGTACTAAGAAAACATTATATTAGACCTTTTTAAGTTTATTTTGTATCAACATCATGAATGCTTTTCTCTGACTTTCCCATTGGATAATCAACAACGATGCCCCATAAGTAGCTGAGAGTGTTAGCTGTAAGTAGGCAGATGACAACTGCTATGGCACATACTGTCATGTGCAAAGAATACCTGAAGAAGAAATTGTGGTGTAGTGTGCTTACTCTGGCTCCGTGAAATGCCAGCTACACTGCAAAAATTGCAGACATTTGATCAGTTACAACAGAACGTGCCGTTTTCAGGTAATAGGTATCAATTATACTGGGAAATGAAAACAACCAAGAATATGTGTTTTTCCCATGGCTGTCGTTATTATCTCTACTAGAGTGAAGAAGTAAAAATGAACAAATAGAATGGGGAAAAAATGAGACAGCAAATACAAGACAGGCTATGTTGGGCTTCAATGTGTTTTATAAGTGATGTTTCCAACATGGACTGAAGGAGTCGCTAGATACCCTTGGTTTCAGCACTAGGTGTTGCTTTCAAAGTGCTCAAATAGTGGAATTGTTTGATGGGATTGTCTGCTAGACTGCAGAACTAGGAACCAGCTTTTCATGATACTTATTTTTGACACTGCAGTTATGCCTCCATCTTTAAAAAAAATCAATATCTCTTAGTGCTTTTGAAAGTGTATATTTTTTCAATCAGCATTTTATAATAATGTGCTAAGGAAAAAATATAGATATATAGTAGAAAAACTCCTCGCTATGATGGAATGAATACATTGTAGTGTCTTCTTGCTCTTTAGAGAAAATATAGCCATTGTAAGATAAGAACTTAGACAGTACTCATACCACTCTTTTAAAATTAGTCTTCAATATGATAAACTTGTATAATTTTATAAGATCTTACGCCCTATTTGTTGATAATGAACAGAGATTAATAGTAAAAATGCAAGTTCAACAGTTTGCCCTCTGCACTTCTTAATAAGATTATAGTGTCATCAGTGAGGTAGTTATCCCTTTCCTCACTATCTCTTCCTACCGTTGTATGTGGCAGTAGTGGATGTGGGGATAATCATAATCCTCGGGCAGTATACTGCCTATTTCAACAAAATATTCTCATATGGAAAGCAATGTGCGTTTCTATAGTTTTCCCTTGTATAAATTTCTACTTGTGAGTCAAGAGAGGAAATGAATTTAAAAATTCCCATCAGAAAACTAGCCAATCATGAGATTTTTTTAGACAAAACTTTGATGTGATCTTGCATTTTAAGGAAAAAATTTAAAAAAGGAGAAAATGTGAGCACAAAGCCTTTGGAATATACCACTGTAGCTTAAACATCACTGTCCTGTATAAGATTGTCTTAGGTGAGATAAAAGTGTGTGGAAATGATCCCAGTTTTCCCCCCTAAAAATCTACCTGGAGAAATGTCTCTTCACTGATCAAGAAATGTTCCACTCAAGTTTTAAAAGAGCAGATTCAGCTCTTCAAATGTATTCCACTGTGTATTCTTTTTCTACTCAAAATTTAAAAGTATAAGACTTCTGTAGCTTAACAGCAAATTAGATTGACAGCACAGTTATCTGTTTTACAGCATTTTCTTATTTGAAATACAACTCTCAGACAAAGTGACTTTGACTTGGCTAGTCAATTATTAAAATTAATCAGCTGATTGTACGAAGTCTGTTTGCATACACCAGGCACTCTGTAGGGTCTTACTAAAAATCAAAGCAATTTTCATCGAATCATGTAATAAATCTCCCTTTACTGCTACTCAAGGCGGGCTATCAGAACGGTTGCATAATATATATTGGGAAGCTCAGTGGCAGGAAGCAGCTATCTCAATTTTTCTCACTTTATCTTGGCCTAACGTCAGAAGCTGTGCAGCAGTGCAGTGGAATAAGGGCCTGGCGAAGCCCTTGCGAGCAAAGCTCCCTTTGTGTTGGGACTGTGGCTAGCTTTCAACACCTAGTCCTTGCAAGGCAGGACTTCCTTTTGATTTTCCTCTTCTTGTGCTCTCCCAGGCTCGCACGGCTGGACATTGTGCTTGCTGGATTTTTCCCGGATGCTCCCGGACTAACATGGATGTCCCACCATCCCTTGCAGTGGAAGCTTGCTCCTTGGCGCAGTGAGAGTGAAGAACATGCAGCGACTGCTAATGGGTTTGGGAAGCGGAGACTCCTTCCTCTTTCTGTGACCATGCCGTGATTGTGTCTGCGGCCACTACTCCACGCATCTTCCTTCTCGTCCAAGCCCGGAGCCTAACGCTAGATCGGGGAAGTGGGTGCCGCGCGCGCAGGCACGGAAACATCATGAAGATTATTTCCCCAGTTTTAAGTAATCTAGTCTTCAGTCGCTCCATTAAAGTCCTGCTCTGCTTATTGTGGATCGGATATTCGCAAGGAACCACACATGTGTTAAGATTCGGTAAGATTCCCCGCATCTCACCGTCGCCTGGTGTAGGCTCTGAGGCGCCGGATGTAAACAGGCGGTCTCTCTGCCTGGCGTGGGCTTTCCGCTTCCAGACCCGATCCCTCCCGGGTTTTAAAGACCGCCCCCTGCTTTCATTTATCCTCTCTATCTATCTTCATTTTATTTTGGTTCCCGGGAGGGGGAAGGAGGTACCAGTGCATCGTACTACTAGCGGGATGCATCGCCTCACCGTAGCCCGCCACTGGAATAGCAGTGATGGGTGGCACCGTCAGCCTAGGCTGCTTCGGTCTCCCCGGGAACCTTCCAGCTCCGTCTGGGTGCCGCGGTCTGAACCAAAGCGAGCTCTAGAGCTGGCAAATCTGTAGCTTGTGCTACCTAAGAGTTAATGTCTGATAACTCTTCCTGAGTTGTACATGTCCGCTTCTGTCGGGACCTGCCTAGGTCCTCACTTGAAACGAGAAGGCACCAGCCTTTTCGATATCTTTTGTAAGAGAAGCTTATTGGCCAATTTAATCCCCCCTCCCCTCCTCGATGGTCTTTCTGATATGCAGAGCTTTAAGTAATATTGTTGTATAATTTCAGGCTTTAATAATAACGGGAAGATGTCACTCAGCGCGCAGTGAAATAGCGCAATCATGACAGGATTCTTGTTTGTTTTGTTTTCTAACTTGCTAAGTTCTTTCACAGCTCGCCGCTCTCCTCCCCTCCCCGCCCCGCCCCCGCACAGAGTCCGGACCTAATAAATAAGGAACCTAGTAACTGGAGGCAGAGGAAGGAGGGGTGTTGGGTGTGTGGGTCTAAGTGCATCTTTGTTTCACTCTGACTTGGATAAAAGACCCCAGATCGTCACGTTTGAGAAAGATTTATACCTTTCCCAAGAATCTGGGCTTCTTTTTCCTCTTGAAGGAAAATCTAAACGTGTGGTTTCCAGTATATTCCCTGGTCCTGAGGTTTGTTTGAGGGAAGCAAGGTGTAGGAAATGCTTGGCTGCTCAGGATGACCAACTGGGATTTTTAGTTAAGAGCAGGACTCATTAGGGGAAGTTCCCTAAAGAAGGGCATTGAGAAAGAGTCAACAGGGCAAAAGCTCCCACTCTTGATGCTGCCCCTGTCAGTTCTAAGGGGATTTAAGCCGGAGAGGGTAGAAAACATGTAATTCAGAGTACATGTCTTCGAAATAAAATTAGACACATTAAGTTATTCTGTCTGATGGATAGCAGAGGTTGCCTGCCCCTTCTGTAACACTAGCAGCATCTCTTATTTTTTCCCCAAGTGATCTTTCCTTAGTGATAAAATTCACTGTCACCCTCCAACCTTTGTGGAAATAAAATAGGAATGCTTTCACATGTATCTGAAAAGGTAACCCCTCCCTATATGTCACCTACAGCTAAGAAGACTGGTGATGACAAGAGACAATAGAATAGAGCTAGATTCTAGCTGGAGTATTTTCCTGCTTTCTTCTGTCTTTAGATGGTACTTAAGCATGTTGCTCTTAGCAACAAGCATCTACAGGAATGCCTGCTTCTTTACACAGCATTAAAGAAGTCCTTATATTCATGGGAGCTGTGTTGTGAAGATTTATACAGTATGTGTGCCACAGCAATCTGGCTACTAATATGGGAAGCGCTATACTATAGAATCCACACCCCCCCTACATTATTTTGAGTAATTCAAAATACATAAGTGAGCTTGTATATCTTCTTCTTCTTGTGTTCATCAGTAAGAATGTACATGATGGGGGGGTGAATTGGTGCCTGAAAACTGCCACTAATACTCTCAAGATTTAATTATTGCTGCTTTGGTCTTGAAGCACGATAATTGCTGAATCATTAGATTGTTACATTTGCTGATCATTTATATCTTCATATTAAAAAAAATCTTGGCATCTGTGGCAGTGTAGCAGCTTTCCAAAAGAACACACACACACACACACACACACACACACACACACACACACACACACACACTTCTAGAGAAGCTCTAAGAATGTTCTAAGAAACAGGACGCTAGATGTCTACACCAGTTCCATGACACCCTGGACAAACATTCTACTTTGTAGATGATCTGTTTGCTTCTTTGTTACGTTTTGTTTTCTATGTTAGCATCAAATGTCTTCCACCTGGAGTTCCATTTTCTCTAACTCTGACCTGACACGACAGGAACGATTGTGAACAGTTGTAATCATTGGAACATTTCCCCGTTGAGACTATTTTGATAAAGTGGTGGGAGTTTTATTTTCTTCTGTGGTTAAAAAAAAAAAAAGTACTGAGCGGATTGGATGGTTAGTTAAATGCCTCTAAGTACCTCTTGAAAATGTTTATTTTAAACTTCCACACTATGAAGTTCAGACACTTCTGCCCTCCTGCCCTGGGAGGAAAGAGTTGGAATTGTTGAGCAGTTGTCCTTGGGCTGTGGTGGACTGCTGGGTGTGGGTGAAAGCCACAGCATTGCCTCAGGTGTCTCCCAGTAGGCAGCCTAGAGAGAGGCTCAACAGTGTATCCTGGAGAAGCCAGGCTTCTGGTGCTATGGCAACCATCAAGCTGGCTTGAGGCCATCCCACCTCCTCTTCCCCCTCAACTGATGATGAAACTTCACCCTCATAAACTATGTGGTATTCTCCCTGAAGCCAACAGATCTACCCTTTCTCATCTTTTCACTTTCTCGCAAGCTAGGCTTTCCCACATCTCGGGGTGTCTCTGACCCCGGAGTTTCTTCCTTTCCCAGCCTATTAACTTCTGCCTTCTCTAGACCATCCTCTCTCTCTCTCCCTGTGACTTTTACTCTCCCTGCCCCCCTCCCCCCACAGCACGGAAGGAGGGCGGCTTAGAAAGGTCTGGGGAGGGGAACTACGGGAGGGGTTGGTGATGGGGGGATGGTGATAAAATCTGAGCCTCAGCCACAGTGACTTTCTAAGATACTCAAGAAAACTTTGCAACAGCACCCCACCGGCAGGCACCCCTTTCTTCCCTAGGCCACTCTGAAAGTAGCTGCTAGGCAAATCACTCTACAGTGCTGACCCTTGGGCACGTTTCCAAAGCTGTAAGGTTACATGGGGTAGTTAAGTCTACCCAAGTGGTGGCTACATGTTTCCTACTGGGCAGTGGGCTGATGGGCCTGGGTATAGGGGTCTTTTGTCTTGAGTCTCAGTCTCCACCTCGGATTCTGACAAACAACTGGGCTTCTTTCAGAGGATGCAGGGTGGAGGAGGGGGAGGACAAGCGTGTTTTCCAGGGGTAAACTGTGCAGCAGAAAGTCAGGCCCCCAGCCCAGTTCAGGTCAGACGTCTGCACCCTCTGCCTGTTGGGCGCAAAGCCCACCACTGCCCCCCAGGCGTTTCTCCAGATCCTGCACCAGCGGTCACACTCCAGTGTCCAGCCGTATGGAAATGAGACATCTTTGTTCTTATACAGCTGCATCTGAAAGTGGTCCAAGGCGATGCCTAAGTGGGTGTTGCCCTCCAAATGAGGCCCAGGTTGCTCCAGTACTGCATAAGACTTTTCTTCAATTGGTCCCCTTCCGGATGCTTCTGCTCTGTTCTGTTCCCAGTACCCACTACCCACTCCGCAGGAACGCATGAACAGTAAACAAGCTTCATTTCTGCTTTGGTTGCCCTCCTGCTCTCTGGGTTTGTTTGAGCATTCTTTTTATTGGCACCACTGTCCAAAGGACTACTCTCTCTGATCTTGAGGTCCGATTGTTATTTAAAGTCTTAATCTCAATTGCAATTTAGGACAGACATAAGCCAAAACGTTGAGTCAGAGCAGTATCTCTAAGACGATCCTTTTCAATGTGCTGAGCAAATGCTCTGTCACTTTCTTACTACATTTTTTTGACCTTTTATTTTTCTTTAAGCCAGTTGCAAGAGTGTTTTTGTTCAAAAGTTTTCCAGTTTAGGTCTTCGTTGTATACCTAGTGCACAAGCCCTAGGAGAAGGCGCTAGGCCAGCTCAGTGAGGAGCAGCCCACTAGATAAAACCCACACCCTGGAAGGAATGAAACCTGTTCTTGTGGAAAATCTCATGTGCTCCCAGAGACAATGCTTTGTGACAGATGTACTTCACCATCGAGGAACTGAGTTCAGTGACTGCGAGCTGGGGAAGCTGCCACTTTCCACAAGTTCTTTGAAAGAGATTTTTCTTCCTTTGGGAGGTAAAGTGGGAGGGAAGGAGGAGTGGCCTTAAGTCTGGGAGCTTGAAAACTGACTCTTGAGAGAGGAAATGAGAGTGATAGCAGCCACTATCTCTGCGAAAGATAAAATGTGCTCATCTGAGCTCTGGATGGCAGGAGAGGGAAATCTTTGCAAGAATCACCAACAACTGGCACGACTTTTTATAAAGATCCGTTTTTCTGATACGTTCTAGCTTAGTTTTAAAGCCTCGAAGAATAACTTGATATGATCCATCAAGGGAGGCATGATCATTTCAGAAAATGACTTTGAAAAATGATCTTTCCGTCCTCTAGAAATAGCTCTCCACCCAGTCACGTGGAAGTCAGTGTGTTTCTGGCTCTGTAAGTTTGTCGACATTTCTTCAGAGAAGTTTGGCTTTTTGGGTCAATTTAAGTGATCAGTACAACTGTGTTCATTCTCAAATGACCCTTGTTTCAACATTTATTCTGTTAGAAAAGTTAATGTCAATTGCTTCCCTAGAAAAGGAAAAAAATGCCATAGACTGGTGCTTCTCAACTTCCCTAATGCTGCAACCCTTTAATACACTTCTTCATGTTGTGATGACCCCCAACCATAAAATTATTTCCATGCAACTTCATTATTGTAATTCTGTTACTATTATGAATCATAATATGTTTAAGGATAGAGGGGTCACAGCCAACAGGTTCAGAGCCATTGGTACAGATGAATGAAGATGCAGCATGGGTTTTAGAGTCTTTTCATATCCCCCAAGTTATAAAGTATTGTCTGTGATAAGATGATGTGATCTTTTATGGTATTTAGTTATCATAACTTCTGATAGGGATAATGATTTTCTCATTTGTGGTACAAATATCACATTTACATAGATAATGAATTGCTGTATTTAGGATTTACTCTGCTACTATAGTCTCAGTTCTATACGTTTCTTGAAAAATTCAATACTATTTTTACACAGATCAAACATAGTCTACTGTCTTTCAACTGTATTTGACTTGAAACATTATCTGCTGCATGCATATTACTTGAGGTACACAGGTCTCTTTGCTATCATGGTTGTATGTGTTGGGATGTAATGTTGCAAGTTTTTCATCTGACTGATGGACTTTTGTTTCCTAAGGGCTTTCTTTTTTTTTTTTTTTTTTTTTTTTTAGTCCACTCATCAAAGTATTAGGAGTGCTAGGAATGAATCTTAAAGTCTAAATCTGAGCAGGAAAGAGAAGGTCAAAAGCCTCCTGAAAGGAAGGAAGTAGGTACGTATCATCATTATCGATGACGCTAGATTAAACAAGGGAGAGGTAGACGTACGTCTGATAACGTCATGCGGGCTTCCTGTTTTTCTTTGCTGCTTCTGCTGACAATTGTGTAAGGTAATTAAATTGGCTGATTGAAGTCACAGTGGTCATGGGGCGATAAAGACCATTTGGATTTAATGGAATTTAAAACAACAGAGCACTGAGCACAACTCTTACCGAACAAGAATTTTAATGGCCCATTCAGGGTGCTGACTAAATAGAAAGCCCTTAACAAGTTTAATTGAAAGGGCAAGGCAGATTAGCACTATATAGTCTTTATGGTTGAAGATTGGGGAATTAAAATTATCCCTTTAAAATACTCATTAATGCATTATCAAGATTTAATGTAGGTTAAATAAGTCTTCCTTAGACTTTCATCATGTACTGTGAACCTAGGTTTAGGACCAAGTTTCAATAAAGAAACATTTTTAAGAGTTGACTTAATAAATGGAATTACAGGTCTCTCTCGTCTCAGAAGCAAAGAGCATTTCAAATTTTTTTGAGTATATAGAGCCCATAAAGAGTAAGTCTCCAGGATAATTTTTTCCTTTGCTCTAACTGTAAAACAAAATGGGCAAGCAAACAGGCTTGACTTCACTTTGCCCATTTTGATGTGGTCAGTTTTTGTTTGTTTGTTTGTTTTGCTTTGTTAGAAACAAACCTTGCTTGTGGTAGGGAAGCTGGAGATAGTGAAGGAAACTTTTCTTTTTGCAGTTTTCATGGCAGTATCAGTAACAGATATTGGTCCCTTCTGTGCTGTCTTTGAAGTACTGACCTTTGTCTTCTGGAAGAAGCACTTGCAATCTGTTTACCACTTCAGTCACTGAAGTCTAGTGCCTTCATAGTTTCTGGTCCAGTCCAGTTCCAGAGGAGCAACTTCTTGTTTTGCATTGGAAATTCTCAGGTGTGGTCAGTTCCCAGACAATAATCAAGATTCTGTCTGTTGGCCTCTTGTGGGTTTATTCTTCCCACCGGCCTCATGTTCCCTGGAATTGCCTACTTGGGGTTGCCAAATCCTTGGATATATCCAGAGAAATGTAGAAACCTCAATTGCCATTTGTAAGTATCCAACATTTTCATTGTACACAGTCTTGGAAATTGTTTGGAAAATCTCAATTAGACAAAACAAAACCATTAGCAGGTAGGATGGGTCCCCAAACTCACCAGCTTTCCCTCCTCAGCCAACCTCCTATTTATTATTTATGCTTCCTAAAGCTCACCTGGTCTTCTCACAGATTCATAAACAGAGAAGCTTATTTGCCTTTTGGCTTACATCTATTACCCCAAACAATTAGCTAATCTGATAAAAGCCAATCTTGGTAATGTGACTAAGTGCTTAGGGAAGACCCAGAAAGCCTTCCTATGAGATTTCATTTTTTACTAAGTTTTATTTCAGTTTTGTGTTTGAACATTGAAGATTTTGTTCAGTGATGGTGGGTTATTTTTATTGATTAATTTAAACCATTTACTCTCTAATTAACTGAACAGTCTCTTCTATATTTTGTGGAGAGCCAGTTTACTAGCCAGTGGGGCCACGTGTGAAAATCTGAGAAGAAAAAAATTGTCTGAGAAGGTTCTGTCTTTCAGACATTTTCCCGCTGGTACATGTCCTTAGGTCAGTCATTCTTTTTGACTAAGTGTTTGCTGTCTCAAGGCCTTGCTTTAAGATATGAATGTTCTGGATCATACTGTGATGTTAGGGTGAGTTTATTAGATTTATTGGTTCAGTATGTGACAGCGATGTTCAGATAGAAAGGATACTGGGTGGCTAGGGGAGTGCTGAGTGTTTAGCATTGGTGTGAATTGATGGCTGAAAAAGGACAGAAGCTAAATGATATGATTTCTGAATTCCTGGCCAAGTACCTCAGTGCTTGGCAAGTTTATCTTTTTAAATTTTTTTTAGTGGAAATCTTGGAGCATATGTGATTATTTTAAACACAATGTTAATGGTGTTATACTGATGAATTTTTACTAATGAAAAACAAACAAAAATGTTTTATGATTTGAACTCCTTTTTAAATTCAATGAACTTCCCTTCATTGAATTAGGCAAGCATTTGGAAGGAACTGCCTCTAGTTAGTTTCCATTTCTAACTCCAGCTCATCTGTCTTCTATGCTCTGGGGATATTGCTTGTTATAAGTTGTAAAATAAACAAGGCAGATAGTAAAGAAAACCTCCACTTTTGAAGTTCCAGCATATTCATAGACATTTAGTTCCTGGGATGTTGGCCTTTTGATCTTTCTTTTTACTTACTAAATTATCTGTATTTGTATGAACAATATATCAGCTCCTCATGTGTTCGAGCCCTTTCTTCCCTGGAATGAAGAAATGAAATGGGAACTTTCAAGATAAATGAAAACTGTAGGGCCCTAATCTATATGATCTAAGTGGACTTCAGAGACCAAGACTAATGCTCTAAGTTTAGGGAGGACAGTTAAGCAGCCTGCTCACGGTCTGTCAGATTTTAGGCTGGGACTAGTGATGTTTTTCTCTGAAGTATGCCATTTTCTTAGTGTAATCTCCCTCTGCTTTGCATCACTTTGAGGGAAAAGAATAGATTGCATTACCTCCCTAGACATTTGTGTACTTTTTTTCCTCCATCTTTTCTTTCACAGAACATTCTTATAGGTTATTAATTTTGTAGCTCTTTCCATACCTGTGTTTGCCTTCCTTTTCCCAATGCTTAAAGCTTTTGTCACATCTATTCACTGAACCATCAGGGTCAGGTAATTAAGAACTAGGATTGGAAAACTGATTTGTTGCTGTAAAATTAAAGAGAAAAGGTATACGCATATTACATGACATTTCCATGGTAAATATATCAGAATCTCTTTAGAAGGAAGTTATTACACCTTTGAATTTTTATAGTAGTTGAGATCTTTGTTGGGTCCTAACAGACATATATGGAAGAGGATAAAAGAAAAATGAGAATTACAATGTGAGAAAGAACTTAAGTACAAATTAAAAGGAACACTTCGTGAGAGTTAATAGATTGGCTCTGTGGTGACAAAAATACCACTCTGATTGTGTGGAGTTTTAGTATCTGGGTTGCATGGTTTGAACACCTGTGTGGGTCCAGGAAAGCCACTAAAACTCAGGCAACGAGCCACCAAGTAATATGTCTTTTTCTTTTGTCATGTTCCTAGCAAAGATAAGGACTTTTGAGTACACTGCTGAAATGAATGCAAGGACCATTCTTGTATTTTATCATTGAAATCTTTAACAAACTAGGTGACTGGAATGTGTGTCAGTGGTAGAGTGCCTACCTAGTGTACGCAAGAGATTTAAACTCCAGTAGTGAAAAACTGTTCTTGGTTTGAGATTGCAGATTGCATTAGTCATGATCCCTGGAGAAACAGGAACTACTTAGGGAGGGTGAGCTGCTTTCCGTGTTACTAAAAGGTGAGCCTCATCAAGAGGGATCATCATAGTCACTTCCAGAATGCTTGACCAAATATCTGGGTACCTCGTGCTCCAGTCAAATTGGCACAGAAAATAACCCATCATGAAGATTCTTCCTGAGGAAAATTCTGACAGGAAGTAAGGACTGTTTCATTTAGTGGGTTACCAGATGAGGTGGTTAAGCCAGGAAGTGTGTTAAAGACAACTTAAAAGTATTATTTCCTTCTTTGAAGGATGTAGTAAATTGTCTGCAGGGAATTCTTGGTATTTTACACCTTGGTCTAAGACAGCTCTAGTACTTGAAACATCCAACTTATATCTGCATATGTAACTGATAATTGTATATATCTTTATGTATATAATTTGTTTCAATTCGTGAAATTTAGTGAGTATTTAAAATCAAGTATAAAATATTTCAGTGAAATAGTTATAATTATACATGAACTCAAGAGCTTGTATTGTGAGTTTAATAGTGTAAGTTCTAATCGAATGGTAGTCATAAATTAGGAGGTATAATTAAATCTCCTTTCTGGAGAATGTTTATTACTTTCCATCTGTTAAGCTTCAAGGGTGTTGGAATTAATAGATAAATTCATAGACCTTCACATTTTTTGTCTGTAAAGGTTCATTTTAATTGAATTTATGTTGGTGATTTAGTATGTATATGTGGAATAGACTACTGTGTGTTATCACTCATGAACTTTTTACTCAATTTCTTAAAACTGTGTTTAAACACTTAAGGTAATCTAATTCTCTAAATTACTCTTGATAGTCTTTCTTGGAATGCACCAGAATCTATTACAAACAACCAGAAAAATGCTTTTCTTGAGTAACAACCAATGTCTTTCTGGTGGATTAGTTTTATGGAAGAGAAAATCCGTAGTTTCTGCTTCTTTTTTCAATATCAGCACTTTAACTGTTCTTTTCAAATATCTAGAAAATAAGTAAGAAGCAAAAGAAAAGTCAAATAATTCATGCTGAGTCAGGTAGCTTACAGCTTTTTATTTCCTCACAAGAACATATACACACAGACCATTTCTGGAAGGCTGTGTTTGCCCATGGTTTATGCTTCACCTTGGTATGTGACAATATAGTTTTACTCAATGCTCCAAAGTTTGCTAGTGACTATGTTTTGGCCATTTATAATGAATCAAGGAAGCTTCAAACATTCTAACATGCAAAAATGTTTGAGATGGGTTTAGAGGACTTGTTTTGTCATTTCAGTGAATGCTTCAACAAGGAGTTGTCTTAGGTCTCTTCTTTAAGGTGAACAGACTGGCTCGCAGTTTGTCTCACCATTGCTTCCTGAGACTACTGTGATGTACTATTAGTTATCTATTTGAAGAGGTGGTCCACTGTGCAGGAATGAGTATAGAGTCTGGGAAGAAGACATGAGTGATGAGCAGCCAAATTCTCTCAACAAATGCTATCACTTATAATAAAAAGTAGATCATTTGGAAGATAAAATGAACTAAATATAAATGATAAATGAATAAAAGATATGATATAGAGAAAATTGTGTTTATTTAAAGCATTTACAACACGGTTTTGATTAGAAAAATTTTCTGACTATTACAAATACTTAAATTTATTAATTTATTTGATTTACATTTAATTTTGAGACAGGGTTTCACTAAGTAGCCTTGAGTGTCCTGCATCTTACTGGGTCACTAGGTAGATCAGGCTGGCCTCTAACTCTTGGAGATTCACCAGCCCTCCCAAGTGATGGGATTTAAAGGCATGTGTCACAATGATAAGTGCTAGTTTTATCATGATTAGTGATAATCATGATAATGTTTAATTAATGTTGTTAATGATTAGTCTGCAAAAATGTCAGAGGCAGTCATGAATCCTTTCTTTATGTGAAAGTAGAAATAGACTTAAGTTCTAGTATTATAAAAAATATTTGCAATTTTAAACTATGTCTAGTTTTTTTTAACTATTCCCCTAATATTTGGTTCTTTTTGAATTCTTTGTCTTCCTTCAATTTCACATTAATCTCATTTTAAGATTTGATCTACATTGTGTTTTCTTCAAAAGGTAGATTCTTCAACAGGTGTGCTGCCCCATAAACCCAAGCACTGATTAGACATTTTCTTTGGGTGAATATTTCTCTGCTTTTTTCTCACATTAG
This sequence comes from Rattus norvegicus, assembly GCF_021556685.1. NCBI lineage: Eukaryota > Metazoa > Chordata > Mammalia > Rodentia > Muridae > Rattus > Rattus norvegicus. The sequence continues at coordinate 56,123,496 of NC_141553.1, read as the reverse complement.
CAATGGAAGAGGATAAATATTTTAAATCCTGATCCCAATGATGAGGTTTCTGTGGTTGAAGATAACAACTTTCATGGACCTGTGGCATTTTTCTTTTTTCTTAGTCCCTTTCCTATAGTACTCAGGGGTTTGCAGGGTTTTTTTGTTTTTGTTTTTGTTTTTGTTTTTGTTTTTGTTTTTGTTTTTTACATTTAGTTGAATTTATTTCTAAGTATTTTATGGAAATTTTATAGTTTTATGGCATAGGCCTTTTCTTCTTTTCTTGCCTCTCCTAAGTAACTGTGCTTAACAAGACAAAAGAAAACAAACCTCTTCTAGGTAGATGAATAATTTTCTGAATTATATTATATTATTATTTTATAACTTTTATATTACTTTCTCTGTATTTATAATTGGCAGGTAAGGTTGACTGTTGGTAGTTATGTCTAAGTTATTCAAAATAATGAGTAAACTTGGTAGACGATGGCTGGGGATTGGATATTGTTTCATTCATAGAAGACAGTGTTGGGCTGTCACCAAGCCTCTAAAGGAACAGCTCATTCTTTCAATATGAGCACATAGAATATTTATACATACCACCCCATAGTCCAAAGGAATGTAGGGGAATGTCTGGGGGTGGAGGGGGTTGGTTGGAGAGGGGAACACCCTTATAGAAGAAGGGAGGGGGATAGGATGGGGGCTTATGTCCAGGAACTGGGAAAGGGAATAACATTTAAAATGTAAATAAAGTAATATCCAATAAAAATGTTGTATTGTCTAAGATGATGTATGGTTGTAAGACCTTTTTCTTTTCAACTTTCCACAAAAGAATCTTGGGATAATCACTTGCTAGCTTTTACCTTAAACATTTGTTTTAATATAATTTAGCAATATTTATATTTGGAGACATTTATTCTTTAGTACTTAGAAATTATTGTTACATATACATATGATTTCTTGTCTGAGTTTTTTCAAGGAATCAATATCCCAACTTAGATTTTATTGTTTCAAAATTTCAATTATTCATTTAAAAATTTTGTTTAAATATGCAATGTCAGACACTACAATGGGGCAGCCACATACTACTTGTAACCTTGACTTTTGCATCACCCACAACCCTTACTCCTTGGTCTGTTCTTGACAGGCAGTTGGTTTCTCTAGCATCTCCCACTTCTTGGGTTTTCCATTGCATATTTAACTTCACTCCTGTAGTACTGTTCTTAGGTGCATATGTTGGAAACTGAGCCTGCTATACATTTCCTGACTTTTCAGGGTTTTTCCTTGCAATCTGAATGGAACTCTTTATGATCCCTTAACTCCTACACTCTATATGCTTCCAAAGTCAGCAGCATATAAATAATGACAAAGTCTCCACTGCCAGCTCATGAGATGGCAGTACCCATTTACACACATGACTATGGCAACCTCTGGGCACTGAGCAAGCTCAGGAAGTTAATCCTGAGAGAGCAACTCAAGAGAGGCCCTGTGCAGCAGCTCAGTGCAGTGCTCTCTTGTAAGAGCTTTTCGAATGTACCTACATTCTTACACCCTTGGAAGTGTCATGGGTTGGTCATTGATTCTTGGGGTATCCTCAAAGCATCTTTGCTCTTTTCACATAGCAAAGTATTCCAGTGCTTGGCTTTCTGCAGTCGTTTTAATTTCTTGATCAATAGCATTGTCCTTTGCCACAGCTTTATACTGGGCAGTTTAATCACACTGCAAGGCTTTGTATTTCTGAAATGCTTTCGGCTCTTGATTCTCACTGTTAGCACTATAAAAGCAGATGGTAATAACTATGTAACAGCCTGAAGGGTGAACTTTCTGGAAAATTTCTTTGCCAAATTAATTAACCCATTTCCTTCCAGTTTATTCACTCATTACATCTTAGGGGATGGATAAAATATAAATAGCTTATTTGACAGGTAAGAGCATAAATGGTTTCTGGTACAACACCCAGTGGGATCCTTGTTCCTTCCTGAAATCTCATGAGTGTGTAGCTCACCAGCTGGGAAAGGTAGCAGAACTGTCAGTATGACAGGATCTCATAGAATGGCTTAAGAGATGGGCCTGTGAGCATGCCCGAGGGCAACTGTCTTGATTACATTAATTGAGGTGGAAGGACCCACCATAGCACATGCACATTCTGTGACTAACATCATAGACTATGTAAGGGGAGATGGGATCTGTGCTGAATTCACAGATTCATTGCTCTCTGTGGCTCTTTTGAGATTCTATGTTATTATGTCCCTCAAGCTCCTGTCACTGAGTTTCTTAACATGATGAAATATTACAGGGAACTGTGAGCCAAGAGTAGACCCTCTCTCCCTTAAGTAACTATTGTCAGGGTATCCTACTATTCATATTTTTATCAGTATTTTTCTGGGTTTATCTTACCTGCTTCTGCACTCTTTCCTAAATTCATCCCACTAGCTTTTTAAATGCTTCTGAATTGTATTGTCAGGGATAGTAACTTCATGGCCTTATTCCTGGTATCATTTGTGTGTGTGTGTGTGTGTGTGTGTGTGTGTGTGTGTGTGTGCCTATTTTTTGTTGTTGTTGCTGTGAGAAATACCTGAGAAAAACAATTTTAAAGAATTTTCTTAAATGTGTTTTTGGCCTGTGGTTGCAGAAAATTTAGCCCAAGGTGTTCTGCCCCAATTCCTGTCTGCCTCTGGGTAAGCAGTACATCATAGGAGATTGGGCATATGCTCACTGTATGGCTTCACAGAGAGGTGCAGGGGGGAAGAGAGAGAGAGAGAGAGAGAGAGAGAGAGAGAGAGAGAGAGAGAGAGAGAGAGAGAGAGAGAGAGAAGGAGGAGGAAGAAGAAGAAGAAGAAGGAGGAGGAGGAGGAGGAGGAGGAGGATGAGGAGAGGAGGAGGAGGAAGAGGAGGAGGGGGAGAAGGAGGAGGAGGAGAGGAGAGAGAAGAGAGAAGCTCACAAAGACCTATAAAGACACACATCTTCCACCTAAATCTTACCTCCTCATCTTTACAACTTCTCGGTAATATCACAAGTCATGAAACTACCACGAGATTAATCCATTGATTATACCAGAGATGTCAGGATACAACCAAAAGCCTGTGTGGTAGCAGTCAAGCCCTAAACTCATGAACCTCCAGGCCATCTCAGATACCAAGAGACAAGATTTTATATGGGGACGTAAATGGTGACATAAATATCAGAGTCTCTCCACCACTGAAAGAGAAATAGAATCCTTTCTGAGGCAGATAAAGCAATATCTGTAATCCAAGTGTATGACCTTTGGAGTGCAGCCTACTTGTCCTTTCTTGCTTAGTGTTGGCTCTGTTATGACAGGGCAAGGAGTGGTATGGTGCTGTGAACAAGAGCCTTCCATTTCTGATTTGCTGAGCAAATTCCATGTCTTACTTGCTAATCACACTATTATCCTTGATGCTTAATTATTTTCTGTAGGGAAATGGAGTTGTTTGAGGCTTTCAGGAAATTAAATTGAACTTCAAAAGCCACTTCCACATAACAATTAACATTTTGAAATGGGTAATTCCTCAGGGTTTCTTGCTTGGTGAGTTTACTCAGTTCTTTTTTCCTCCTCCTTTAGGGATTCTTCTTTTAAATAGAGAATTTATTTGTTCAATTAACTTGAATTTTTATTTTTAAGTGTTGGGGTTATTAAAGCTTCACAAGTCTCTAGTACAATGCCACAAAATGTAATGTATGACTTCAATGTTTGAAACAGACCCGTACTGTCCATTGTGGAGAGGAGATTGTAACCAAGCTATCAGTTTACCCACAGAAGTGAGTTCAGTGTGAATACAGTGGAGCTACCCATGGCTAATCTGATCATGTATAAGAAGGTGAATTTACATGTGGTTCCTACAGAATCTACACTCTCAGCACAAATGTTTTCCTTCCTGTTTCAATAAGGGAGGGATTCTAGAGAGATGTTGCCAGGCACACTGTGCCCATCTAAATGCCCCTCCTCCATATTTATTTAGGAATTCCTCTAATCCTTTCAGTGTTATTTCAAGCTTCATCTTTCCTGATTTTCTTGTATACAAATATAATGAATTTGTCTCATAAGTCTTAGAACTACAGAATTCTCCTTTGATTATCACCATGTATTAACTCTCCTGAAACATTTTCAAATTACGGAAAGCACAACTGTTAATAATCTTCTTTGTCAGAAGCTGTGAGAGAATTCCAGAAAAAACACAGAAAGTGTGGCTAGAAGATTGTGCTTCTGGGAACAGTTCTATCACTTTGAGACAAGTTACTCAAACCTAGAGCTACTGTTCTTTCTTGAGAAATAAGATTAATCACTACTGACTTATGTGTTTGTTCTAGTATTATATGAAACAAAATCTCTTCTTTTTGGAAAAATATAAATTCTCTCTCTCTCTTTCTTTGCTTCTGAAAATTTGGGGTTGAAGGAGCTTTTGAACAGCAAGAAGCTCTGTATTCTGCAAGAGCCTGCCTGTCAGATTCTGTTCTATGTGTTTATTGACTACTAACTTCAGTTTCTGTGCAGCTGAGATACAAATTCAGCCTTGGGCTTTTATCCACAGATCTGAGAGGATGAAGGCAGGCAGGCACCTGTAATTATATTGGCAGTGATGAGCTGCCGCTGAATTGCATAGTGCATTAGGACTTTTTCTGTGCTACTTGGCTTTGGTGTTGCTGTAGTGATTCTGAAGGTAATCGGCAATAGTTTACAATGCGTTTCTCCTTCTATTATCCATCCTAAAATAAGCTGAGAATCTCCACAGATGTATGGGGTACTTCTGTTGTAGACAAACGATCCATTTTTACAAACTGATATGTACAGAGTGTAACAGCCCTTTTATGGATGCTACTAGATTATACGTGGAGGGATGGAGGGAAGATTGCTTTTTTCACTGACATTTGCAAAATCTTAGATTCGAGGATCCGTGATCAAAAATGTTACTGTGTAGAATTATAAGGCTCTATGCTTTGCAAAAACTTGTCTCATTTCTTCAGTTCCTTTCTTAAGGATTGGTCAGGATGGTATCTGCTCATGAGGTCTATCTAAGAGGTGCTTTGGGGATAGTTGGACTTTCGTTGAGATTCATAATTGTGCGGGTAAAGGAAGCTAGTACAGGAACCAGCTTGTTTCTAGTGAAAATCCTTGTTCAGCAATTAATTTATTTGCTCCTACTTCTCTAAAGCATCATAACAGAATTCTATGCTCATAGTCAATTAGGTGGGGTAAACAGTGTCTGCAAAATGATATTTATGAAATCAAAAGGAATTAATTGATCTCCTTAACTCATGCTACCTTCCATTTCCCTTCCTTTAGTTGAGAATTCCAGCAACAGAGTCAGAATGATGTGATAAGGAGATTTAAAAACCTTCCCAGAGATTATTAAGTATGCTGTTTTCCTTAAACATTTTCATGCCCATATGACATCCCTGGAGTTAGGAATAGCAGTAAATGTTAGATAGCTGTATCCAGGGCGGGAAAGAGGAAAATCTTCATTTATTTTACACTGATTCTCATTGAATTACTTTTTCTGATTCATGCTGGTGGGCAAATATGCTGCCTTGTCTTTTTCGTCTTTCTTAAGGTCCTATATATCTGTCCTATCTGTTCTACCTGTCCTATCTTCATCTATTTAGGATTCCTCTACCTTCCTTTATTCTGCTTCTCACTTTCTCAGTCTCCCTCTTTCCCTCTTTTGTAGTGAGTAGCTCAATCCAACAGTGGCATATAAGCTACTGCAGATGCCAGGGAGGGTACTTAGACACTCTGATGGCATACAAGTATGACTGCAGCAGCTACAGAGACCGTATTTTAGGCCCTAAACACACAACTATGGCTGGTTGGGTGGATTAGAAGGACAATAGAATACTGTGGTTGCAACATATGCTGCTTTATTGTATAATTAAATAACGCTGTGCAAAAGTAGTTGTAATTAGCTTCATTTTACATCCAAGGAAATAGAAGTTGAGAAACGATCGGTAACTTTCTCCAAATGTCCCAAATCTCAAGGCCTTGGGAGTTTTAGAGTTTTAACCCTGTCTTTGCTCTATTCATTTCAACAGATTTTAATCGATCCTTATTGCACTTCACTACTATTTGGTTTTGAGGTTTTATGGTCTCTGCTGTAACAAGAGTGAATGTTACCTACACAAGACTATGACCCTTAGCATGATGAGCCCTTTTAAAATAAATCCCTTTCCAATTATGGTTTATTTCTTACATGCAGAAAAATATATAGAAAATCATGCATTATATGGTCCTTAGAGAGTAGGCCAGTATCAAAATGGTAACACTAATGATAAATTTATTAATGATGATGATTATACTCTCTCAAGTATATCACAAGCCAGGTACCATGGAGTTTTAAAACATTATTTCAACTAACGTTCAAAGTGATTACTTCTTTGTCAATTTGAGAATGAGGAAACTAAGACTTCAGGAAGATAAGTGACTGACTCGCTTCTTATTTCTATTCTGGTATCAGACTCAGAGTATCAGTAGTTTTCTCTGGCTATGGTGCCCCCGTTCTCTATTCTTCTCTATGCACATATTCTGGCTTTTGGATAAAATAGAGAAAATGCTCAGGGGTTAGTGTCATCAAATGCATACTTTTTGCTCTTCCTACCTTTGTGGTCCATTATTCTATTTCTATTGGGTTCTATGCACACCAGGGCCATGCTGGAATAATAAATAGGAAGCAAGTCCATACTTAAGAACATGACAGTTAAGGATATTGAAATGAGGTTTGGTCAGCCTCTACCATCTGGTTGGGCCAGCTACCAACTGCTGCTACTTTCTGTACCAAGGAGATGGCAAGGATTCAGAACAGACTTCATTTTAAAACCTTCTTTATTGGGTAAGGCATTTAGTGAGGGTTGGATGCTGATACTGCTTTTTGCAGTTGCAGGGGTTACAGTTGCATTTAGTTCACTTAGAGGAAGATGTGGCAACAGGGTTCAATGGGTATGAAGGGCAGTGTGCAACCTTCTCATTGATGAGTGTTATGTCCTTTAACTTATGGTCATTATTCCTTTATTATCCCTGAAGGGGGAAAGTGGGATGTTCTTAATACCTTTCCAATCACTGAAGCTCACAATTCTTGAAGATTTAGAGAACTCTAAATATCATTTTTGAGGTCATAATGATCGTAGGTTCATATTTTTAAAATCTTACCAGATAACATTCCTCAAAACAACATGTAAGCACACATCATGTAGCTTGAATAAAGATGATTTTTTAAAACCATCACGGAATCACTGTCTCCGAAAGGAACAATCTTCTGTTGAATGGCCTCTTAAAAATAGAAATTTAACGAAAATCCAAGGAAATGAGTGCTGATTCTCATTTAGATATCCTCTCTTCTACTGGTAACAAGATAAGAAGCTGGCAGAATATTTATGACGGCGTTAGAATCTGAATATATGCAGAAAGAGGAAGGGTACTTGTAACAATTTACCCTTTAAATACAGATGACACTTTTTATGACGTGAAAAGGGTTGTTCATGTTATTATATTTAATTTTAATTACATTTCCAGGTGTAATTCTGGCCTTGCTTCAGGAGAAATGACTCGTACATAGAAATAGCGATTGGGAACTTAGTGAAAGGCAACTGAAATGCATGTCAGGGATTAAGAGTGGATGCCCTGTCTCTAAGAATTCAGTAGAATGTTCAAATAATCAGCAGAGGCTCCCATTCCAGTGATTGAGTTAGATTTTCCCTTCTTTAATGTAGGGGGGAAATTCTAAAGGTTAGTAAATCAACGCAAGCTGCCCTTGGATGGTATTATTTGCTTGAATCCAGGATCCAGATTCTCCTCATTGCCTGAAAGACAAATCATAGTTTTTTTTCTCCTGAAGTCCTTCAGAAATTCCCAGAGTATGCTCAAGTATTACATGAATAATTCATTTTATTCTATACACATTACAGCACTTAACAAAGGCTGCGGCCAGAATCCCCTCCTTAGGGAAGCTAATTTGAGCATCATTACAGCTGTGATTCTACAATGTTGAGCAGTTTTATGACCCACCTGATGAAGTCCTCCCTTCTTGTTCAGACCTTTTAGAGAAATACTTCAGGTTAAAAATTTCGCTGAGTATATTCTTGCAAGGAACTATTCGTAAGCTTTCCTGTTTGTTCTACTCCCACACTTGGCTAGAAGAAGTCGTTTTTGAATACAAACTTAATTCCTTCCTCCTCAATAATTTTTACCATTAAAAAATCAAATAACATAATTTTGATGCCATATAAATACTTTCTTCAAGTAACTCAATATTTTCAATTCCTATTTAACCGGGAAAGGCAGTTATGAGAAAATATGTATAGACATCATTTAGAATTCTCTGTGTACATTTTGTGCATGTTTTACTGTGAGGTTTTTGCAGATTTCTTATAGTAACTCATACAAACAGTCACATGGCCATTATACCTCATGTTCTCTCACTTACAAAGTTGCCATGTGGATTGAGGCAAGTAGATGGGATTTTTATGAGCCCTCAATACCATTTTCTTTCCTAGACACGGCATTTTACAAGCCAGCAACAGTATATAATGGTTACAATTTCCCCATATCTGTACTGCAACTTAAGAACATTTAAAAATAATCATCTGCTATGTGTAACATGGCATCTAATTGTAGTTTTAATTTACATTTTCTTATTGATATATAATATTGAAAAATCTGTTTCATATGTCCGTTGGCAATTTCTATGTATTCTTTGGAGAACTGTCTACTCATTGTCCATGTTACAATGTTAAAGTAAAATTATTATAGTTCCTATTGAGTTGGAGTAGGTGTTCCTTGTATATGTTGCATACTAACCCATTATAATTACCAATCTTGCTTTTGACAGTGCATTCAGAAGTATTAAAATCAGAAGCTCTTAAGGGCTACTTATATTCTCAAGTTCACTGTAGCATTATTTCAAATAGCCAAATTTTGGAAATAGACAGGTGATAAAAATATAGCATATATACATAGTAGAATATTATTCAGTTTTAAAAATATAAAGTCCTGTTGGTGAGGCTTTATGGGTAGAGCTTCTGCTATTACTAGGAGATAAACACTGAAAACAAAGTTCCTGATACCCTGGCTCCTACAATCTTTCTGCATCTTCCTTCACAATGTTCCCCGAGTCTTAGGTGCTTGAGTGGTTTATAGTTACAACTATTGGGACTGGGCTTCTCAACTCTGTTTTTTGATTGGTTGGGGTTTCTGTAGAAGTCTCCATCTGTTGCAAAGAGAAGTTTCCTTGATAAGGGGTGAAGGCTACACTTACCTGTGGATGTAAGGACAAATGTTTGTATATTGTTGTTTGGGGTGATACCGAGTTAGTAAACTAGTGGTTGTACTGATTACACTAGTACTGATTAGTTTGCTCAGTTTACAGTACCAGGCATGGTTTCCCTTTGGTTGGGCAGGCCTTAAGTTTAATTAGCTGATGCTTACCAGTGAAGTATATGTGCCCCTACTATACTTTTAGGGTTATTATGTCATGATGCTCAAACTTGAACTGATCAAGGATAACACCAATGAACATGCTGAACTAAACAGAGACAAGGCCTCAACCCTACAGAAAGAAATATAGGTAACTAGGAAATCTGGGAATGGGAGATGTGGCCTTCCCCAGGGAAGAAACACAATTGGGTGCCCAGAGCCAGTCAATCCTGCAAATATAATGCAGGTAGCATTGTACAGACTTAGATTGTATTGAAGAATATATATGTTTACACGTACGTGCATGTAATGATAATTAATGAAAAGAGGCCATGAAGTTGCAGGAGAGTGGGGAAGGGTATATAGTAGGGTTTGAAGGGAGTAAAACAAAGGACAAAATATATTTAAATTATAATCTCAAAAAAAGTTGAAATGCCTATTATGTGACAACATTGGTGGATCTTGAGAAAATTATAACAAACCACAGGATTTATGCTGGACAATTACGTTTACACGAGGAATCTAAATGAGTCCATCCCATGGAGCAGAGAATAAAATGGTGGTCTCTAGATATTTGGAAAACAAAAAGAAATAGTTATTGTTTAATAGCTACACCCTTTTGCTTGATGACTTAGTTCTAGGGTTTTACTGTACAATGTTGCAGTCAATGTTAACAGTGTTCTAGTGTTTACTTACATTTAACTGGAGGGTAAATAACCAGTGAGTTAAATGCAGTTACTAATGCCTTAAGAAAAGGAAAAAAATTAATAAACCTTAGGAGGGTATGCTCTAAAGCAAAAAAGAAATGACTTTCACTTATTTTTCACAGCATTTGGTCAATATGCATATGAAAATATCCATGGCGTTTCCCAACAGCCAGAGAAAGGCGATAGAGAACAAGCAGTATATCAATTCATACTCATTAGTCTGCCTGTAATGAGAGAGCTATCAGCTCCATGAGTATCTGCAGAGTTGGGGAAAGAGTGCTTTCGAATATCGTGGGTGGAAATGTGAAGCCATATAAGGTCTTTGGAAAGCAGTCTGTCAGTATCTATCAAAATTAATTACATATACACACAAGCAATATACTCACTAGATCCTATCTCATGGAATTAGAAGTACTATGTCTGAAGACATAAGTGAGCGAACATTCGTTTCAGTGTTGTTTGTTGTGGCAAAAAATAGATTTCATTCAGGATATATTCAAATAATAAATTATAGTATCTTCACAAAACAGATCACATTATAATGAAATTATTAGGATTACACCAATGAGTTGGAAGGATTTCCAAAAGTAATTGTCCATTGAGATAAGTGGGAAATAAAATATAAATAATATAATTTTTACTCAGTTTTTTGTCCAGCAGTCACCAAACCCCTCTATTCTATGTCATTCTATAATTTGTGCTTTTTGTGTTTTGTGTTCATGCATTAGTAAGTACAAATCTGCATAAGATTTTCCAGATATAGGTAACAATCCCACTGATTGTTAACATGGATGTTTGGAGGGAAGAGAACATGGATACATGTGGAGAAAACAAAGAGTGGAGTGAAAAAAGGAAAAGAAAACAACAGGGAGAGAAGTGGCATGATCACTCATGTGTATATGTGTTTTCAGGCATATGCTATGCACATTATATATATTCTTATATAGATATATCATGTTTATGTAGGACAAATACATGGAATTATATGCACGAGTGAATCTGTACAAAGAGAGAGAGAGAGTGGAAATGGGAATATTCCTGGGGCTCTTTCTTGGTCAGGACTCGCTTATTTAAGCTGAACCCCCTTCCCCCGATTTTAACAGGGGTCAGAGGAGGAGAGATGAAATGCTTAGGCATAGGGTATCAGGAGAAAATGAGCTCAGGTCAGTGGATGTGGATGAGGAGTTTATGAATCCCAGGAAGACTGTGCTGCTGGAGAGCGGACACCTTTTCTCTGTGTTGACATTCAGCTGAGAGTCATCCCAGTAGGAGCAGAGGTGAGAGAGCTAGGGACACACTGAACTGAACAAATTCTGACTTACACAGCTCATTATCTGCATTTTGTAGAATAGATCACAAGCCTATGGGTACAATGGTCTTTGGCATTTGTAGAGAATTAGGTTCTTTCTTACAATCTGGGGCAGCTTTTTCATTTTTAATGAAGTATTCATTAAAACTTTGACATTTCGGTGGTATAGATCTCTCCTTATGTAAAGTTTTTTTCCAAATCTGGAGTACAGGGAGCTGTGGAGGAGTGTCTAGGAGTCAGAGGAGAATCTTCACAGCAGGTTTTCTTCTCTGAAGACAGTGTACAGCATGTGTATTTACTATGTATGAAAAAAATGGGGAACTAATTTTCAGTAGCCTGTCTTACATAGTCAGAAAGCACTGTAAATCTTACTCTATCCATTTTTTTGGGGGGGGGACAAGAATAAAAATTAATAGAAATATTCAGTGCAATTAAGATTGTAGAAAACTTTGTTACACTAGTATTGTGTAGTTCTGTGGTATGCCAATACAAATATTTTATTAGGTCTTTCTGAATTTCATGTTTTGTTAAAATTCATCTCATATCCATCAATTCTTTCCAGATCCTTACATACTTCTCTACTCACCTCTCTCTGTCTCTCTCTGTCTCTCTCTCTCTGTTTCCTTCTCCACTAAAATTCTAACACAATTCGATCTGTCAGCTCTTAAGGACAATTTTCAGCTTCATATAGAAACACACACACACACACACATGCACACACACACACACATGCGCGCGCGCACACACACACACACACACACACACACACACACACACACACACACACACACTGTTATAGGTAAAACAATCCTTATAACCAAAGAGCTGCTGAAGGTGTCACCATCCCTGATTTCAAGTTACGCTATATAACTAAGGTAATAAAAACAACATATTGGCATAAAAAGAGTCACATTGAAGTCACATTGATCAATGGAATTGAGTCGAAGACTCAGACACTCAAACATAAATCCACGCACCTATGGACACACACACATAAACACATACACACATACAGATCCACAGACACACATATGTATAGGTAGATGTGTGTCCTTATACTGACAAGTGGTTGACATACCAGTGGCTACCCACTTAAAGAGAACTGACTTTCTTTCCAGAAGCTATTAGTTGGCATTAGCTTCTTGGCCAATGGGAGGGCTTCATGCCTGCCTCTCCACTCCATGCTGCGGATTAGTGTGCTTTGAGCTTGCACAGGTCCTGTATTAGGTCAGTTATCATGGTAACATATAGATTTCACATCTGGGTAAGACTGATGATTACTTTTCTCTTCTGGTATTGTGTATAACATCTATAATATTGCCGATAGCCTATAAAGTTGGAGGACTTAGGAAATTCATTGTCCAATAACTTCAAAAGAGAAAATGAATTCTTAGCACGTTTTTAAGCCTGTGAGTTCTAGAAGAGACGTTTTCATCTAATTTAACTTTTTGCCATGCTCATGCATGCACGCACGTGTGTGTGTGTGTGTGTGTGTGTGTGTGTGTGTGTGTGTGTATTGTGTATGTGTGGTTATCAGGGTTCTATTCTGAAAATGCATTTCCTGTGCCACCAAGTTCAAGTGTACTTTCTAATTTGTCCTTTAACAGATTCGGGTCTTATTCTGAGGTCCTTGATTCATTTGAAGTTACATTTTGTTTCTTCTACATGTAGAAAAACAGTTTGACTAGTACTATTTGTTGAAGACACTGTCTTTTTTCCAGCAGGTTTTATTGGCATTGGCCTCATTGTCTATAATTAGGTGGGTATAGGAATGTGCAGTTTTATGTGTGTCCTTAATTCAATTCCATTGATCAATGTGTCTGTTTTATGCCAGACACATCAAATGCTGTTTGAATTGTTACTTAGTCATAATCTGGTACGGTGGTAACTCCAGCAGGTTTGTTACCTCTCAGGATTATTCAATCTATCCTGGGACTTTTTGGCTTCCATATTTGGATGGGAGTCCTGCCTAGTGTGTAGGCTGTTTTTAGTAGGGTGGTTTTTAGCACAATATTAATCCTACCAATCTGTGAGTATGGGAGCTCTTTTCAGCTCCTGGTATTAACTTTAGTTCCTATTTATAATGTCTTAAAGTTTTTATTAATCTTGTCTTACTCTTCCTTGATAATATTTATTCCAAAAAATTGAGGCCACTTTGAACGATACTTTTTCCATGACTTCTTTCTCATATTTTTTGTTGTTTGTATATAGGGAGGCCACTCATTTTTGTGTATTAAACTTGTATCCTCCTACCTTGCTTAATATGTTTATCAACACTAGGAGTTTTCTGGTAGATTTTTTATGTATAAAAACCATGTAATGTACAGTACAGATACTTTGACTTTTTACATTTAAAAAAGTGCATTTCATTATAAATTTATATAATTAAGTTACATTAAGCATAGAAATTAAGGTTTTAAGATGCCATTTCCAGTGAGGACTATAGTTCCCACACTTGTCTGCAGTACTTCATGTGACTCTGATAATATTTTAAAATACTCTTTTTCATTTTCACATAAATGAAATTTTTCCTAAGTTTTAACTTAAAATTTTCACTTTGTATGTAGTAGACATGAAGTAAGCAGATTGAAACTTAGAGACAGTGAACATATTTGTTTGGAAATAAGGAACTTTCCCCATCAACCCATGCTTCACAGGCACATGGAACTTGAAGATGGATTTACTTTCACACTTGCACTTGCCCTGCTCAGTCCTGCTATGAAACTTTATAGGTAAATGTTTGCAGTGTTTTCAGATGTGATCTCTGCATAGGCAGAACTGCTCTAGTACGTAGTAACATTCCTCTGATTGTTCTTGAACACTTCAGCTCTGCCTTCCGATGATTTGTGCCTTCTAAAGGATCTGTCTGGCTTGTGATTGGTGGGTTTTCTTGGATCTGAGGAGGTCATCCTCTGTTATTCCTTGACTAGCTTATCCTGACAACTTCCTCTTTTCCAGATTGAAAACTGGGAAAATCTTTGATTTTTAATCTGCAATCTGTGTCTCTAGAAATGCCATAGTGTTAATTCACTGTTAACTCTGTGTTACAGTTACAGAGGAACAGTAACTCTAGCATTACAACTCCTAGTTTAAATTTTCTTATTTCCTCTTTTACTTACTGAGGAGAAGCAAGCACTCTGGTAGTCCTTGCTCTCCTTGGAGAGCATTCCGTTCTATCGGTGTGACCTTAAACACGTCTCTGCTCTGTAGAGTGGGGGAATATAATAATTCACAATGTTTAAGACTGTACAGTGTCAAATATAAACTAGGCAATCAAAAAATGCGACTGTCTTAGTTGACTTCTTTCTTACTTCTATGTTCTAGCCTGTGTACTGACAAGCTGATTTTCTTAAAATGGAATTTTCCTGGGACACATTGGTTTCTTGCCCTTTTGTTTCCTCTCAGCCTCCAACTCCTAATTACTAAATGAAATCTTCTCAGGCTGGCATGTCAAGTCCTATGGAATCAGATTTCAGGACTGTTTCCAGGAGGTGACATGTGCATACAATGACATACTGCTTTTTCTTAAAATACCTAGTTTAAAGGTAAAATACAATTCGTATAGTACCTTGTAACAAATTGGCATAATCATACGCTAAATGTGAGGAAGGTAGGCATCAGAATTGTAGTTCCTTTGCTGTGGCAGGCTCCATGAAAGATTCTTATGCATCTGAGATAGGGGATCACCCTGTGGAACATTGGGGCAGGAGCCAATTACCCCTTGGTATACATAGAATTATCTGTGTCTTTCAACGTCTTCTATGGGTAAGCTGAGGCATGCTGACTAAAAAGCAGATACTATTCTCATTACAGTGCTGTTCTTAGAATGTCCTTTGAAACAGCCAGACATTTAAGAAGAGCCAGGTGAGAAGTAACTTCCATGTTCATTGCTCTAAGTTTCTGAAATCCCATAGCCTTGTAAGTCATTCTGCTTTAGTGGTTACACATTTTGCCCCTTTGTTGTTACTTATCTATGTGCACACATACAATTGACGAGGAATGGGAAACCTGCTTAAAGGCAGACCTCTAGTCTGGGGTTATTTCAGTCAGTCAGTGTTTGCCGAGTGATTCACTGAACCAGCACGTTTCTATACTTCCTTTCTGTCTGTTGCCGTTGAATGTTCTTGGGCTTTCTGATGTTTTTGACCATGGAATAACAATTACTAGGTTTGGATTATGATGATATTTTGCACATTGTCAATGGGTTTTGAAATCTAAATTAAATAACTCATTTAGATAAGTAGGTCATTCACCCAACCCCAACCCTCGATAATTCTGTCCTTTTTCAGGCTGACACTAATTTTGTATATCATTCATTCATTCACTCTCTTCTTCCCTCAGTGAGTGTCAGTGACTCACAGGTAAAGGGTATTCATTGTTTCTATGTTAACTGTGAAGTCTCTGAAATGATCTTATTGGCTCGGAGACCATTTTACTAAGGCAATGTTGCGACTGCTCTTCCAAGTTCTAACTTAGAAGCAAGTATAGAGATATGTCTTGCTCATTGTATTCTATGATTAGCAATTACTGTTTGTTTGAGGCAACAGTCCATAGTTTATCATCTATAATAAAATTATTCAAGAATCACTGACATTAAAAATAAAGCAGAAAATCTAAGTCTAAAATCCAGGGTTCTTTTGGTTTTGGAGAGTGCTTGGTCAGCTTTGTTGGTGAGCTATGTCTTGAGAATTCTTCAACACAACTTTGATTTGTTAACATATAGCTTTTAATGTTACTACCATTCACAGCCAAATTAGAAAAATGCATTTCCGCTAATGGTAGCTATTTTTGTAGCATTAAGTAAAAAGAGCAAAATTGAGCGTGCATTTTGTCCACATAGAAGAAAAGGCTGAAAGCTTTCAGCATATAAAACAAAATCTAACCTTTGTCATATAATTTTTAAAATCTCAGTAGGATATTGCTCATTTGATTTTTAAAAGGCTCATGGAAACTTTGATAAGCCATGAGGAAAACTATATCGAGTTCATAAAAGAAATGACATAAGGGAATTGTCAATATTTTGAAGGTGTCTATTTTAATAAACAGCCAAGGGTGAATGAAAATCTGTGCTAGTTATAAACAAACCCCCTCCCCAATCAATGCAAATATAATGATCTAGTTAATAAATATGAAGGCTGGTGTTAGGGATTAAGAATTTGAAAGGGACCCATGAGTCCAGCCACATATGTAGCAGAGGACAGAATTGTGTGGCATCAATAGGAGGG
Source organism: Rattus norvegicus (assembly GCF_021556685.1). Lineage (NCBI taxonomy): Eukaryota > Metazoa > Chordata > Mammalia > Rodentia > Muridae > Rattus > Rattus norvegicus. The sequence goes on along the minus strand of NC_141553.1, from coordinate 56,106,860 downwards.
GAGGCCCTTGGTCCTGTGAAGGCTCATTGCACTAGTGTAGGGGAATGCCAAGGTCGTGAAGTGGGAGTGGGTGGGTGGGAGGGGGAGCACCCTCATAGAAGCAGGGAAGGAGGACTGGGAGAGGGGGAAACTGGGAAAGGGGATAACATTTGAAATATAAATACATAAAATATCCAATAAATTGCGTAAACAATAATTTGAAAGGAATTAAAAAGTCTAACAGTGCATTGAAGCTGCAGTGAAAAAAGCACACCCCAGGGAGCTGTAGGAGCACAGGCCAGGGAGCTGTAGGAGCACAGGCCAGGGAGCTGTAGGAGCACAGGCCAAGGAGCTAGAGGAGCACAGGCCAGGGAGCTGGAGGAGTACAGAGCTGAGAAGTGAATGAACTTTTGAACTAGGAGTTGGGAGACAATAGGAGTTTAATCCCTTCCCCTCTTGTCCATCTGCCCTTTAAAGTCTTTCTTTCCTGCTGTTCTTCCTTTTCTTCCTTTCCTCCTTTCCTCTTTTTATTTCCTCCTTTCCTAATTTCCTTTTTTCATCTTGTCATTACCAATTCCTCTCTGTGCTAATATATAACTGTGGCCCACCCCACATACAGGCCACATTTTCTTCATAAATTTGAAAAGTGATCTAAGTGTTTGTTTTTTAAGTGTGTGTGTGTGTGTCTGGATCTGTGCACAAGAATGCAGGTGTTTGTGAAGAACAACGGTGTCCAATTCCCTGGACCTGAATTTGCCATGTAATGGTGTTAGTAATGGGATTTGGATCCTCTGAAAGATCAGCAAGTTCTCAACTGCTGGATGCCCCTTCCTTTAAGTTTCTTTCTTAGAAACTGATAAATCAAATTCTAAGATAAAAAATTCTGAGAAAATTAATGGCTTCTCATTTTATTTGTATTATAATAAATTTGTTTTTTATTCAGCATTACTTTTAAATGCTGATGATTAAATCTAAACCCTCATGGAAACTATGGGTTTGGTGGTATAAGGTTTTAATCCCAGCACTCAGGAAACTGGGGCAGGAAGATGCAAAATTATAGGCTGTCCTGGCCTACATACTGAGTTCCAGGTCACCTTAGAAAATGTAGTACAACCTCATCTCAAAACATCAAAACAAAAACAAAAATTCAAAAACAATATAACCCAACAAATTAATACAAACTCTTAAACTGTCTGCATGTTGACATTTCATTGCAAGCTCCCTTGAGAATGGCAAACATCCATGACTTAATAGTCTCCAACGTCTTATGGGGACCAGGTCATCAGGCAACATATTCCATGAATAGCAGCTTAGTTTACATCCCTAATTGAAGCAATTCCAATTTGAGGATTTGTAGTGCTTTAATAGGAGAATAACTGTCAGATGAACCAACACTTTGACATAGGCGCAGAGACACTCTTTTCACTTACTTGTGTTTCCTTAACTCTTAGGAGAGAGGTGGCATACACTTAATACATTTGTACTGCTCATCCTTTGTATTTTGAGCAGAATAATTTACAGCTGTGTATCAAAATGAGAGCATAAGGACTTCAGAGGTTTGGATAACAAACCAAGAAGCGAGCTGGCAAAGAAACAAAGAAACTCTGAGAGCCTGAAAAGAAAGTGCAAACTAGATAATTAACATCTCACTCAGTGACAACCTGGAAAAGGTTCTTGGTCTGGAGCCATACAGAAGTCTCCAGCCACATAAGTGGTGGTAGGGGAGTGAAAACCAAAATCAGACCAAGCTAAACCAACCAACTAAGCAAGCAAGCAAGCAAGCAAGCAAGCAAGCAAGCAAGCAAGCAAGCAAGCAAACAAACAAACAAACAAACAAAAAAACAAAAAAACGGAGGAAGATTTTAACTAGTTGTGTGTTCTGTTAGTGGGTAAAAATGAAAGGTATAGAGATCAAAGTAAAGATAACTATATTCATTTCAGATAAAAACTTCTGTCTAATATCAGTTTGATCATTTGCAAGGAAGGCATTAATTACTAGAGAGGGTGTGGTGACAGAGGCTTGTAATCCCAGCTACACGAATACCTTGTAACTGTTGATTGACTATTCTTTTTGGAGAGAAACTTGTGTGAACTACTGAATACTAAGTTTGAAGGCAAAACCTCCTGCACAGACATCACTCTTTAGTGTAGTCCTGAGTAATTTTCTTCAGACAGGTAGACATAACACTCAAGGAAAGGCCATCCAGAGACTGCTCCATCTGGGGATCCATCCCATCTGCAGACACCAAACCCAGACACTATTGCCGATGCCAAGAAGTGCATGCTGACAGAAGCCTGACTCCTGAGAGGCTCTGCCAGAGCCTGACAAATACAGATGTGGATACTCACAGCCGACCATTGTACTGAGCACAGGGACCCCAATGGAGAAGTTAGAGGAGGGACAGGAGCTGAAAGGGTTTGCAACCCCATAGGAAGAACAACAATATCAACCAAACAGACCCCCCCCCCACAGAGCTCTCAGGGACTGAACCATTAAACAGAGAACACATGGAGAGACCCATGGCTCCAGCTGCATATATAGCAGAGAATGGCATTATCTGTCATCAACAGGAGGAGAGGCCGTTGGTCCTGTGAAGGCTCAATACCCTCGTGTAGAACAATGCCAAGGCAGTGAGGTGGGAGTTGGTGGGTGGGTCTGGGAGCACCCTCATAGAAGCAGGGAGTTGGGGGTGGGGAAGGGGGTTTGTCAAGGGGAAACCAGGAAAGGGGATAACATTTGAAATGTAAATAAATAAAATATCCAATAAAAAAATTCCTCATTTGAAAGTTATATATTCATTCTCTTCTAAGATCCACAGAGCAGATTTTAAGGAAATCAAAACACATACTATGGAATCCTGGAGATGTTTAATTGTTGCTTTCCTCTTATTAGATGACCCTGTTTCTCTTTCCCATAGTTAGCAAGTTTTTGTCAACTTGACATAAATCTAGACTTAATCTAGTATCCTTGTTAGGTTACTGTTGCGGTGATGAATACATGATAATCAAAAGTAATTTGAGGAGAAAAGAGTTTATTTGGCTCATACATTCTGAGTCATAGTCCAGCTTAGTAAAGCTAAGGCAAAACTTAAACCTGGCAGGAAACTGCAGACCGACTTAAGTAGAGGCCAAGGAGTGGGTGTTGCTTATTGGTTTGCTCATCCTGCTTTCCTAATGAGGTTGTTGCAGTTTCCCATTGAGTTTAAGCACAGGACATGGTATCATCAAGTCCTGAAGGGTCTTCTGCATTCCAGACATAATCATTCTTTACAGTCAGCACTACAAGGTTGGGGTGTTACCAGCAACAATGGACTAGACCATCTCATATCAATCACTAATCAAGAAAATGCCCTACAAGCTTGCTTAGAGCTTGATCTTATGAAGGCATTTTCTCAATTGGAGTTTCCTTCTGTCAGAGGACATTAGCTTTTGTCAAGTGGCCAGAAAACAAGCCAGCACACCTGGGAAGAGGGAATCTTAATTGAATTAAGTGAATTGTCCTTATCAGACAGTCCTGTGGGCATATCTGTGGGGCATTTTCTTGAGTGCTAATTGATGCAAGTGGCCCAGCCCGCTGTGAGCGGTGTCATCCTTAGGTTGGTAGGCCTTGGCTGCATAAGAAATGTGGAGTGAGGCAGCACTGTTCCTCTATGTTCTCTGATTTAGTCCCAGCTTCCAGGGTCCTGTCCTGCCCTTCATCAATGATGGACTGTAGCATGAAGTATAAGTAGTATAAAAACTTTCCTCTCGAAATTGCCTTCAATCAGTTGTTTTAGCACAACAGAAAGCAAATTGGGGAATCCAATGTATACCATTCTTCCTTGGGTCTTTTCCTGAACCTACTTACCTATATTGAATTAGGTCTCTTTCCATATCTTGTTATACTTTAAATTTTTCTCTTTTGCTTCTCTAAAGAGTCATTTACTGAGTTATTTATTCAACTCACTTAGTAGACTACTGGGCTGCTCCTGAACCTGCCTTGGGCACTTACTAGCGTGACATGTCTTCATTCTCACACATTTTTGAGTTTGTTTTGATATAGTTATTCTAATAATTGAATTTGTTGATGCTTTGTCTGTGAGATTAGTCCCTAAAATTGTCTTCAATGACATGTATTTTACTGTGAACAGTTAACAAGTCTACTCAGTAAATATTTCTTGATCACCTGATTTCAGTCATTTGTGACACAGCCTGCGAGCTTCTAGTAGGTTCACGTGAACTGTAGCAGAAGCTTCAAGACCGCCAGGACCACACCTGAGCTTTCCTGTAAATTTAAGGCAGCGATGACTGCACCAGTTGAAGCCATGACAACCCTACACTACATAGCATATAAAGTATCCAATAAGGCACATGTGGAAAGACTGGTGAAGTAAAAGTGAAGTCCACATGTTTACTGATTACTATGTGGTGTGACTGAATGCATCTTTCAAGCTTGAAAAGATGGTTGATGTGGCTATGTGACCTTGAATAAATTGCTTAACCTGTTTAAACATCAGTGCCTTCATCTGCAAAATGAAGATATATTAGTACCTACTTTCTATGGTGCTTGTGAGTGCTGAAGACATAAGTAACAATCTTAAGTCTCGTGCCTTATACACGGTAGACACTCAGTGAATGCTTATTGTACTTGAGAATAGAAATTCATATTTTTCTTTTCTTCTTTGTTATCTTATTTGTCCAAAAATTTCCTATAATTCTTCATTAAAATGTATCTATCTTACATGCTTAACTTCCCCTATTAATCTAATATTTTCTTCTGTATTTTGAAGAGTAAGATATATTTTAAAAATTCAAAGTTGAGTTAATGGTCCAGGAAGGTAAGAACACTTATTGTGCCTAGAGGCAAGCAGTTAGATTAAAAGAGATAGGTCTACATTTATTTATTCCCTATTTACTTGAATTTGAAGTCACCCAAATTTATTAACTTGTCACCAGTTACCTATGTAAATTCCTCACAGGAGTGTCTTAATAACCACCTCATGAGTCTTACAGACCTGGAATAAATCTTAAAATAGGTACTAGTGATTTGAAATCTTTCCTTTTTATGTCAGAATAAACTGTGCATCACTAGTCACAGCAACTCAGTAGACCCAACTTTCTCTGTGGCCCTCTGACACACAGTAATAGAGAGGAATTGAAGGCCACTATTGAATATACAAAAGCATCTGGTCATGGCTTACTTTATACGCTGGACAGAAAAGGCGCAAAGAGTATGCTTCCGTGCTTGCTTGTACTCTTATAGATGGGATGGGTCTGTTGTATAGCAGAACTCTGGAAAAATAGCTTTGAGTGGAAGAAAGTCAATGAGCAATGGAACACAAGTCCTGGCAACATTTGTGAGGAAAGACTCCTTAAGGAAAATATCAGGGGAAGCTTATCTCACCTCTCTGGGGAAAGCTCTCCGCTTTTTTGGTTAAACTTCACAGAATCTGTGCTGCATATGATCTTGAATAATGATCCCAGGAGGGGACTTGACTCAACTTTACTGTGGTTGTCTACTGTTACACAACCAGACTTTCATGTGAACAGCCTTTTCAGTTTAAGGTCAAACATATTAGCAGAGACTCATTACAAATAAGACACTTCTCTCCCAAGTGGGTGCCCGGGATTCCTGGATAAGGACCCAGCCCCATAAGAAATACATAGTGTTTGCTGATTTCTGTCTCTAGGACAATGTTTTGGGTCCTTGGCACATCTGGTTTTGGTATTAAAGAGAAAAGAAATTTTCGTCCTTTGTAATTTAGGCTGTTCTACCTGAGCTAATAACAAAGAAAGCAATAGGTCACATAGTCCCAGTGCTCTCCAGATAGAAATTTCTAGACCAGGTATTTGGATGCTTTCGTTCAGAACTAGAGGATTTGTTTCTGTTTTCTTCTTCGGTTGATATCAGGTGGTACAGCCATACTCATTGTGTCCTGTGCTCAGTTCCATAGTATCTGTCTGTTACGAAGCAATTGTTAATTTTACTGTCCACGTTGTTATCTTCCATCATTCAGAGCAGAGATCAAGGAAATTGTTCAAAGGTCCCTGCTTTAACTATGTCCCAAATAAGACAGTTCTTCAAATTAATTGCATTCCAAAGACAAATACGTTTATTTTCAGCGGAAGAATATTTGGAAGACATTTTGGAAGCAGAATCTATCAGTCCCCTTACTCATCCAACCTCCTATGTATTACAAATCCAGTTTTAATTTGTGGTCCTCAAGTCTTTCACTCCCATTTACACGTTGCTGGAAACACCTCAAGGCCACTATCTTCCCCATTGCTTCCATGTCAGTGGATCAGGGAATTTCCTTGCATATATGATTTCTCTTCCTATAGGCTGTCACTGCATCATCTAAAGTTCCTCTAACTTCTCAGGTTAAAAGAGTACCCAGTTTGTCTTCCCAGAATTCACTACTCTGAGCGTTGCCACCAACATTCTTATATTTTTTTAAACTTAGAATCCTAGATTATTTTTTGGACTTTCTTATTCCTTTCTTGTGCATTGTTTTCAAAGTTGGACATAGTATCACACGCCCATGGTTCCTGGACCTAAAATGCATTCATACAGAAAGCAGGCATGTATAGCTTTGTGGATGGATAATATTGTGTTACTGTCTAATTTGTTTCTTTATATATTTTACTCAAAAAATCTTGATTAAAATATTGAAATACACACACACATGCACACACGCACACACACACACACTTTCTGGTGATGTGCTTATTAATTACAAAATTAAGTCTAAGACTCTCTAAACGTAGTCATCCTTATTGAATTTTAAACATGGTTTGATTAATAAACATCTTACCAAGTCAAAGTAAAATTTCATAAATAATGCTTTATAAAATATTCATATGGAGACATTTTATGAATCTTTATGTCAGAAATAGCCAATGTGTTTAAGCTATGGTAGAGGTTTGTGTGCCCCTGGACCTCTGGAGTATCTTCATTGTAGTATTTTGGAATGGTATAAAACAGAAAGCCTCACTGATATGTTGTTGATTTGTTTTCCTAACTAAACCCTTAGTGACATTGCTAATTTCTTTTTCAGCTGCAAGGCTATGAACTGAAGCATTTAGCATTTGTCTCATGAAAAAAGTGCTCTCTGGCCAAGCTTGAATATAGTGGGGGTGTAGTAGATAATTTTCTTTCTCCCATATTTAGATCCTTTAATTTATGTTACCCTTGCTTTTACTACAGCAAGAATTTTTTGCCTGTGAGCAAGTACTATTTAGGATGAAAATGAAGTAATTTAGAGGAGCTGGTATCGCCTGCATAATTTCATATTTCTTTTGGCTGAATTTCATGTAAATGTTTTTCTAGGACTCAATAACCAGATTTTAGATCTTAGAGTTGATGTTTATTGTTCCAAAATTAGAGGTGGTTTGGTTCTTTAAAAAATTATTAGTAATTATTTGAAGGAACTCTTAGGTGTTGAAAACTTATTATAAAAATATCTCCTAAATTTAGTTAAAATGATTATATTCAGGTTTAAATGAACATATATATTGCATTTTATAAGGTAGTTAACTGTTTCCTTATTGTGATCAATCATCACAAAAGTCCCTGAATATACCTCCCACATTCTTGGCTTTTTTTATATTTAGAAAAAACATCCTCAGTTTTCTGTATTCACAACCCAAAGGATATTAGTAAAAGTGTTCCTTTGCATTCTTCATGAGTGCTATTTCTTTAATGGAAATCTTAGTGTGTTCTTTTTAATTTTATTGCTAATGGTCTGCCTTCATCCCAGGAACTAATATGGTATATGTCTGGTGTACTTTACACTTGCCAAGAGCAGTGCTTCAAAAGTTAGGGCAAAAAGAATTGCTCCATTTTCAGTCACTTCAGAGAGCTGTCTGATATTTTCGGTTGCCATAAATATTATTATTTGGAAATCCTACTGTTTCTTTATTGTTATGTTTTGAAAACATGTAATTTCACAGGATTTATAATACAGTGTTATAAATAAATATGGGCATGTTCATTATACTTTAGGGAGTGGAAAAGAGCAGCATATGATTTTCATGTACTCCATGGCTTACAATACTGTTTTTTTTTCTTGTAGTGGCCAAAGTATCTAATTTGTCATCTAAGTGGCCTTGAGCATTAAACATAATCTTATACACTCTGCTCCTCACTGTAAACCAGAGATAGATAGGATGGTTACAGTAAGTGGAAGAAATGGAAGTGTATGAGACACCTCTAACAGAGTACCTAACACTTTCCCCTGTAGACATTTCCCAGATCACCGCTAACATCCCAATCTTCTCTCCGTCAGTTTGTTAAAGTAATCATTGTGAGAAACAAACTTATTCGTACACTAACAAGGAAATAAAACATAGAGCAATAATTAAAGAGTATAATGGGGAAAATGACTGGCAAGAAATCCATACCTCCATACACATGCCAAATTTCTAACTGGTATAATTTTGTCACTAACAGCTATAAGATCTTTCATTGATCACAAGGTCATTCTGAGTCTCGTTTTTAATCAGCCAAAGGATTAGCTGAGTATTCGTTGATTAAATACCAAATGTGTTATAGAAAGACAAAGGTTCACTAACACTTTCATGAACTCTTAACGGTCCTTATGGATTTAAATAAGTAATTATGAAATATGTGGAAGATGTGGATGCATAGAATAGATTTTAAAAGATAATTTACGATTTTTCTTGCTGAAGGGATGACACTTTAAAAAATGTTTGATCTGAGTGAAGCAAAATGCTTTAATTTTTCACACAATGACATAGTTGACCAGAACAATTTGTTATGAAGTGACAGTGCCTATTAATTTAATTGCTTTACTTCTTTAGATGAGTTTTATTTGGGAGATTTAAATCAAACCACAGTGCATCTTGTGAACAGCTTCAATATGCACTGATCAGTTTTTTATCTGGAATTCCTGAGTGGAACACAGATCTCTCAAATATTGAATCCTCTGGAAACAGGTGTCACATGAAATCTTCATCAACAAATGTCCTCCTCTTCTTCTCCCTCCCCTCCCTCTCCTCCTCCTCCTCCTCTTCTTTTTTCCATTTAAAAAAGTTCTTATATTTTCCTTTCATTGAAAACAGATTCTTTTCTCACATAATATGTTCTGATTATGATTTCACTCCCTGTACTCCCACTTCCCCTTCTCTTCCCTTCACCAGATTCACTCTCTTGTTGTCTTTCATTGGAAAAGAACAGTCTTCTAAGAGATAGCAACAAATTATAATAACATAAGATAAATCAAAACCTATCCCATCTAATTGGACAAGACAAACAGAAGAAAAAGAGCTCAAGAGAAGCCATAGGAATCAGAGACCCACTCACTTGCACAATCAGGAAGACCATAGAACACTAAGCAGGCAGCCATAATACATATTCAGAGGACCTGGTGCAGCCCTGTGGCATCACTATGCATATTGCTTAAGACTCTGAGTTTTTTTTTTTTTAACTTTTTTTGAAATTGGCTATTTTACTTATTTACATTTCAAATGTTATCCTTTTTCCCCATTTCCCCTTCAGAAACCTCCTATCTCATCTTCCCTCCCCCTGCTACTATGAGGGTGCTCCCCAGCTATCCACTCCCTCTTCCCCACTCTGGCATTCTCCTACACAGGGGAATTGAATCTTCACAGGACCAAGGGCCTCTTTTCCCACTGGTGTCCTACAAGGCCATTCTCTGCTACATATGCAGCTGTGGATCCCTCCAAGTGTACTCTTTGGCCGGTGATTTAATTCCTGGGAGATCTGGGCATCTGGTTGGTGGGTATTGTTGTTCTCCCTATGGGGTTGCAAACCCTTTCAGCTCCTTCAGTCCTTTCTTTAATTCCTCCATTGAGGTCCCTGTGCTCAGTCTGATAGTTGGCTGCAAGCATCCTCATCTGTATCAGTAAGGCTCTAGCAGAGCCTCTCAGGAGACATCCATATCAGGCTCCTGTCAGCAAGAACTTCTGAGCATCAGTAGTAATGAGTGGGTTTGGTGGCTGCATATGGGATGGATCCCCAGGTAGGGCAGTCTCTGGATGGCCTTTCCTTCAGTCTCTGAAGTCTTTGAGTTTATATATGCATTCCTCATGTTGATTTGGAGGACCTTGATTTTGTTGTCCCCCAAGTCCTCTGGTTCTTGCATTCTTTTTTTTTTTTTGGTTCTTTTTTTCGGAGCTGGGGACCTAACCCAGGGCCTTGCGCTTCCTAGGCAAGTGCTCTACCACTGAGCTAAATCCTCAGCCCCTCTTGCATTCTTTCTGGTTCCTCTTTTGTGGGGTTCCCTGATCTCTGAGGGAAGATAATTTGATGGAGACATCCCATTTAAGGCTGAATATTCCAAGGTCTCTCATTCTCTGCATAATGTCTGTCTGTGGGTCTCTGTATTTTTTCCCCATCTGTTACAGAAGGAAGCTTCTCTAATGAGATGGTTAGCTGAACAAAACACTGATCGGAGTATTGCAGAATATCGTTAGGACCCATTTTATCACTGAATTTTTAATTGTTTTTTGTTTTGTTTTGTTCAATTTTAATATTTGGTTTTACCCTAGATTCTTGGTATATCTAGCCTCAAGAACATGTAAAAGTGATATGTCATATGTGATTAAAGCTCTAAACAAGGGGAGTTTGAGAATCATTAGCATACAAATTATAATGTATCATCCAGAAAAGTTTAGATTGATAAGGGAGGACAGATCTATATTGACATGTTCTTTACTAAGCTATAGTAATTAAACCCATTTTTTGATCTTTATTTTTACTTTATAAGTATGGGTATTATGTCTACATGTATGTCTGTGCATCACTTGAATGCCTGGTGCTTGTGAGCCCAGAAGAGAGTGTTAGATTCCCGGTGAATGGCGTTTCAGGTAGTTGGGATCTACCTTTGGGTGCTGGGAATCTAATATATGTTCTCTGAAAAAGCAACCAGTACTCTTAATCAACAAGCTCTCTCTCCAGCCCTTGTAATTATTTTCAGGAAAATAAAATAGAGGTATAGAATGAATGAGTTTTATATATGTAGTTGATCTTCGTTTCACAGATCTAGATTCCAATTTTCTTGTAGATTTTCTAAGCCTTGATAAGTTAGTTTACAAAGGTTAGTTAGTGGCTCGATTGATTTCAGTTGATAGCTACAGCTTCTTGACTACCTGGGTGGTACAATCAGCATTTTTAATCCTGAAAATGGATCTTGTTGTATATATGTGTTTTTTTATCTTTATTAACTTGGGTATTTCTTATTTACATTTTGATTGTTATTCTCTTTCGTGGTTTCCAGGACAACATCCCCCTAACCCCTCCCCTTCCCCTTCTATATGGGTTTCCCCTCCCCATCCTCTCCCCATTACCACCCTTCCCCCAACAATCACGTTCACTGGGGGTTCAGTCTTGGCAGGACCAAGGGCTTCCCCTTCCACTGGTGCTCTTACTAGGCTATTCATTGCTACCTATGAGGTTGGAGCCCAGGATCAGTCCATGTATATATGTTTCTTTAATCATATAGATTAACACTATTGCTAATTCTCCATTACATTTATCTCAGAAGCAAGCTTACATAGATGAGTCTGTTAGTTGGGCAACAATCCCTTGCCTAGTTAATGTTGCCCTAGAAAGCAAGGATTGTTTTGAGCATATCTCAAACTTTTGGTAGAATGCATTTTGGCATCTAGCTAATGAACACAGAGGTAATTTTGGAATCTCTGTAGTACCTCATGGGCTCCAAAATTATAACATCATATTTATGTCATTTATAAAAATTCATAGAATTAGGCATTGAAACCAGTGCCAAATAGATGAAGTATTATATGATACTGACTCCAATAAATAATCTTTCACACTTTTTGATTAAAGTTGCTTTAATATTGGGGTATCTATAATAAACACTAAATCTGAAATATACATGCCATATGTTGTTGAAATAACAAAAAAACATGTTCATATGTACAAGTAATCCAGTATACCTATTACATGTTAATATTCTAGTTTCAGCTGGTAACTGAGATGGGCTTAGTGAAAGAAGACCTTGAAAAGACCCTAGAGATTATTCGTGTTAGAGGAAATCTGAGTTTAAATACTACTGCTATGACAACCATACTTTTATTGGCAAGATGACCAATTTAATATTATGAAAATACAAGCAAATATTTGAAGTGTTAGTAGAAGAAATAATTTAATTTCCAAAAAGCATACTTAAGATCATATATATGATCTTGTACAAAAATGGTAAATAAAAATCATTTTCATGGAAAAATACTTGAAAGGGAAAAATAAATAAATAAATTCATTAATAAAATAAAGCAATATCAAGGAATCTCCAAGATGCAATTGAATAGACAAACTTTCAAGATGATTCGGATTGAGACACTCCAGGAACCAACCTTATGTGACAAGAGTCAATTGATGTCAATACAACTGGAGAGAAATAATGGATTTGATAAAGAAATGAACAAAGTTGAAATTCAGCTCAGTTCTTTAGTTTAATCAGTAATTACAATAATCCTGCCAAGGCACTTGAATCTCTATTTCGTTACCCAATGGGTTGAAACCACAAGAACCTTAGGACAAATGCTCACACAGTCGATCGAGTTAATTAGTCCATTCTAAGACCAGTCACCTTCGAAGGAAAATCATTTGGGGAAGAGTATTAATCACAGTTGGAAGTAACTAGACTAAGGAACCAGAAACTACAACTTGTGGGAACCATTACCTAAGACAGGCTAAGAGCGTACCATATTACTCTAGTTTTTCCAGTTAAAGAATTGAAAGTGATCTCAGATTCTATCTATTGAGGCTGTCCTCAACCTGGAATATAGTCACACATTTCTATTACGATTGAGTTTACGACCTAAAATGGCTCAGAGCTTTTTGTACAGATGTACAACATGACACTTCATCATGATTGACTCACTGTCCTCCCAAGACTGAACGATTATCATCCTCATTGCCAAATTCCACAGAAATAAAGGATTTATAAAAATAATGGCATTGAAGACTCACTAATATGTCTTTCATATCTTCCTGAGATCAGTCCTTTAAACAGTCACTATGACTACATATTCTGTGCCCTGCTGTGTGATATATTCTCAAGAGTTTAGTGTTTGTCTCCTATCTAGTATCCTTACTTTTGAAAGGTTGGACGCTGCCAGATCAGGCCAGATATTTGGGAATGCTAGTCCATTTGGTTCTATTTTGATACTACAGAGAAAGAAGAGTCATAGTTTGCTATTTTCCTAGAAATGTTTGTCATTAATCTAATGAGTAGGACAGGTTTTATTTGTGTTTATTTTGTTTAGTTTATCATGAAAGTATGATTGTATGACCCAGAACATGGTGATACCTGCCTCAGAAGATGATTTATCTACTTGTGAGAATGGAAAATCAATATTTTTGCCTTGATTAGGCCTGGAAAAATCCTAGGAAATGAGTCTGTTTGACCTTATTTGGCCGTTAGAGCAAAGCACCTCCTCATAGTAAAGTTTAGTTACCTGTCATTCCAAAAAAAGGTGTGCACAAAGAGAGTTGTGCAACTCTTTAGATAAAGAACACATTTAGTGTAAGGCTGAGTGGAAGAGAGTTTTAAAGAAGGAAGCTAGGTTGGCTGAAATTCTAGTCTGCTGGATGGCAACAAATGGACAGGGTATAGTCTTGGCTTTAGCTACAGAGGAGTTCTGAAACTTGGTTCTTGCTCCGTTTGCTGACAAATCTCTGGAAAGACATGCCAGAAATGTGTTTTGTGTATGCTGACAGTAAAGTTTCATTTACAAAATTAGATGATGGGCAAATTTGGTCTCACTGTGGTGCTTTTTACTTCTTGTTAGACTTTTTCCTGATATATGAATCAGCACGTTTGTTGGGTCTCCTGTTATCTAGACAGGCTCTCAGTAATACAGAGACAAGAAAATTACGGTGTCTTGTAACAGCAAGGGAACCAGAAGACACAGATCTTGTGTTGTCCCTTCTTTATTTCAAACACTCCCTATAGAATTGGACATGAATAGTTTTGATTGCATTGTTCTCTCTGTTTGCTTTCTGTGATTGCATTTTCATCACACCTCTTGAGGTAATAGAATAGATCCCAGAACGTCACCTTGACATTGACTCCTTCTTATTTGTAAATATCCAAAGTATGAAAGGGGTCTTCAAGAAAAGGTACTCAGGTTAAGAGAAACATGCAGTTTAGGAACAAGGGACACTAAAAGCGTTCTATGTGCAGGTAAAAGAGTGAACAGCTGCATATTGCTTTTCTTATCAGGAATCAAATAGCTCACTTGTGAGGGATGCAAAAGGAAAAATGCCACCAAGTATGTATCATAAGCTAAATCATTTAATTTCAGTTATAATAATAAAATACTGCTGTACAGCAAAAGGCTATGAGATAGCTGACAGAAAAACAGAATACATTAAACATCAAAATATAAACTATATGGCGATATTGTGATTATTCCTCAGGGTAAAGAAATATATATTTTTGAATTTTAATCATGGTATTCAGTCCTATGTTCTGAGGGAACAGAAAAGTTAAAGTGGTACAAGTTTGAGAAGAGAGGAAACATTATTAAAATAGTGTTTTAAAATTATTATTATATATCAACAATAGCTGTTACTATTCATTTTCTATTATTATTTGTAAAATAAATATTTATATTACATCTAAATATACCATATGTAGGTATAGTAGGTTAGATCTTTTGAATACGTACATAATGAAAGTAATTTCCAACTGAAGGCAAGCAATAGCTTTCTACTCTTTTTCTTGTTTGCTTCCTCCCTCCTGAAATACAATTCTATTTTAAGCATTTGTACCATTGTACACATCATTAGCTATATCTCATCTGAAAATATATTCATTCTTAAATTGTTTTCCGCCTTCTTAAGGAAAACTGTTTCTATATGCTCAGGTAAAATCTTGAACCTATGTTTGCATTCATCCATCCTTTAATAATTTTAGAAATATATTACATTCGTACTAATAGAATGAGCTGTTCATTATATCTCATCTCTAAGAGTTGTATACAACATTGCTACCTTTAAAAAAGAGATGGTTTGATAAATATATAAAGGATTTTTAATGAAGACAGAAAACATTCTTTTTTTGTAGCAGCCTTTGCTGAATATTGGAGGATATTCTTTTATGTGCCATAATGATCCAGATTTACAAAATACCCTTAATGTCGATGCAAAGTTCACTTTGATTACATTTTGCTATAAAACCATAATATTTATTCATTAGGTCATAATTTACAGCATGATGTAATGGTTCTTTGCACTTATTTAATACCTGCATTTTATTAGAATAAAAGGCCAGGTGTTTACTTTCCCCACAGGGCGCATGCTACTAAAAGCTTCTCCATTAAGGTCTTTCGATCTATTCAGCTCTGTTTGCCTATTGAACTATGAGCATTAGTCTGGGGCCTTAATGGAAAGCTCCTGTTTTCCTACCGTATCGTCTTGTTTTCTCATGTCTGCCATCTCTGATCGGCAGGCCCACGGAGCTGCTCTTCTCCTTGTGTCCCGCTCTTTACTGCATGATTGTCTCATTAAACTGGGGACAAGCTCATCATTAAATTGAACTTTTTACTTGCATATTTTTCCGTCTTTTCTCTTGACATCACATTTATCCGTTACTTTGGGTGGCCAGGCATTTGTGTGTATTCTGTATATCTCATTAGAGGACAACTCACAGGATCGGGACCTCTCCTTCTACCACGTGGATCCTTGCGTTAAAGTCAAATTTTTAGGCTTCGTGGCAAGTTCCTTGACCCACTGCACCACTTTGATAGCACATCTTCTGCCTTCTTATATTACTTAAGATGTAACTAAAATCTTGCAATTCTTGTTCATGTGAGACTGTTTCTTGATCACTTTTCTGGTAGTCTTACAGCTGAGAGACTGACTCCTCTCTTTCCAGTAACAGAGTTGCTTCAGTGGCACCGTCTGCCAGTGTATTTGGAGATGCCGCACTCATATTTTTTGCTTCTCATTGTTTTCCTCCCAAAGGCCCATTTGACTTGTTTGGTCTCAGCCTCTCTGAGCTTTCTCACAGTGACTGTACTCTTCTAAGTTCCATGTCTAAAATGTCTGACTCCAGTTTCTCTGGGCGCTGCATCTTACTCTCAAGGACCTTCTCATTTATTTCCCGCCCCCAGAGACTTTCTGTCCTTCCCATATGCCCTCTACATCTTATTCCTTCTGGTTTAGCTTCTTAAAGCTCAGCTTGTACCCTAGGGAAAGTCACTTCAAACCACATGCATCCACTTTAGAATCTATTATCCCTTTGATCGTTTTCCAATTTCTTTCATCTTTCCAAGGCCCAGTGTATTCTCCTGTGCCATTTTCTTTTGTAATGGGCCAACAGATTTTTAGTGACATAGATTATAGTCCCAAATTAGTGCTGCCTGACTAACTCCAATGAGAATTCATACAACTTTAATGGGAATTGGATCATAGCCACATTTCCTATGCACATCTTCCATGTACTTTTTCTCTCTGTGGCCCCAACAGCCCCTTCAGGACTGGTAAGATGTTTCCTCTTACCATGACACTTAGAAATTGTTTCTATATGATTCTGGTGACCGTGGTTCATTTACTGGCTTTACTTATATTAATGGGCATTCTAAGGACCCAACAAGAAGTGAATGAGAATGCAGTGTGACAGTAGCACAGTGTATGTAGTATTATTGTCCTCTCGTAGGTTCATCTTACTCCCAGTACTTCTATGTTTTAAATATTCTGCTATCTGTGTACATGGTAGCATTGCCAAAACTTCAAGAGAGAGATTAAATACTACTTTCTTTCTCTGTACCTCTGCAAACGTATCATAACACATTCTTACTGGTTTTGATGATTTGATGTATCTAAGATAATTCTGCTGTAAAATTCCTCACTCCTAGACACTAATGGTACATAGTTCTAGTTCAGTGCACTGCTGAAGCTAGCTGAATAAACCTTTTGCTGCAGTTAATTAAATTGAAGGATACATTTTGTGAATTTAAAAACATGTTTTTAAAGGTGTGACTGAGTGTGGATTATAGGACTTCATGGATTCTCCATCTTTATTTAAACAGTTCATGGTTATGCTTAAATACAAAGAATAAACTTAATACCTAAAATGAATCATACAGTGTTTTTGGTTTCAACGCAGTTTCCGAATTCTATTATCCAGTGGTAATACCCCTCTTATATATAATATTAATCTTATGGTCTTAGTAGCATAAATTAGTCAACTTCTGATAGAGTTAGACCATGCCAGGTTCTCAGACTCATACACATAAGTCAGATTTCTGAACAAGCCCTGAGAAAAGCAAGCAGATTGATAGATTAATTTTATCACCTTCATTCTGGAAAGAATAACTTCACTCAAATGAACCATATATTTTCAAAATTGCCCTTAAAAATTCTGAACCTTGAAGGACAACTGGATTAAATGTCAAAACAATTTTACAAACAGTCTATACATATGGTTTTATTAGTATATTTGGGAGAAAATTTATGGAAACCTCCACATTGTTTTAGTAGAGTCACTTTGGTCATCTTTTCTCTTTGCTTTTGACTATGACACACTGACTGCAGAAAGGACTTTATGCATGGAGCACAGATACATGATGTGGTACTTCACCTTTTGTCTTACCAATATATCTTTCAAGAAAAGCAGCTCTCAGTGTCATTTCTTTCTATCACAATGGAAATGTCATGGGAGAATCAGATCCTGGGTGACCTGGAAAGAATTGTTTTTGAAAGACCTCTGATGTTTATAAACATGTCTTCAAGATGGCGTTCCCTTTACATTATACATTTGAATTTTCCCAGATATTTACTTAATAAGAACTAATGTTTTGACAGACTGTTTTCTTTTCCAATAATATTTATTTCAAGATATAAGTTTAATAGAGAACTCTCTATTTTATTTCTTGATATTCTTGGAATAGCTGGTACGAAGGGAGGGACTTTACCTAAATCATTTAAGTGGATAATTTGGAAGCTTGCTCATTTAGGCCAGTGATTGATTACACGACACGCAAGATCTCTCGGAGGCACAGGTGAAAAATGTGAGTTGTACAGTTTTCTGTGGTTGTGTAGAAACATGAACGTGAACTGAGCAGTCATGTGGTTCAATTGTGACATCTTTCGAAACTTCCCACAATTATCTTTTCTTCTAATGACATTTTGGACACCTCTGTTAATAATGTTAATTATTTTGAACTCTACTTCCTTGGGAGAAAATTATGTTGTTGTTGAAAAGTTACATTTTCACCCCTGAATTGATAATCTAGTGTAAATAGTACCCGAAACCAATTGCATTTGGAGCTCCTGAAGACAACATTGGGTTGTAGTACTGGCCAACCTTTCTTGCTTCTTCTGAGCATCCCACAGAAACATAAGGCGTAAACTGTAGCCATGAAGTTAAAGTGCAGTGGAGCACTAAACTTAGGAAAACTTCATGCTAATGATTATATTATATCCATTCCTGTAACGTTTCATTTACTTTCCTAAGTTACTTAGAGTAAGCGCTAAGTATTGGAAGTCTTAGTTATGTGGCTTTTAAACCTGGTTGCTCTCTTTTCTCTCTTTTTCTGTCTCTCCCTCTTTCCTGACATTCTTTCCATATACATAGCATCACACCATGAACAAACAAATCCTTAAAGGAATCAGTTACTTAATTTCCTGAATAAATTAAACAAAGTACCATTTACTGGTGGTGATATCAGCTATATATTTATTTATATTCTATACACACACACACACACACACACATACACACACACACCCACACACATACATAGAGAGATAGGGAGAGACAGAGAGAGAGAGAATAGTATGTCAGAATTGGAGACAGAGAAGACTTGGCAAGCAGAATCTATCTGAATAAACCTAAAACTGCCTTACATGTTAGACTTTCAATATATTTTTACTGTTAGAAGCAAAAAGTTCTTAATACAGAAAATTCTACTTTTGCTAAGAGTAAGATTTTTGTTTATAATTTCAAACATATAATTTCAATGAAGAGCATATTATCAATAACAACTGAAATGATCAAATTAAAATTTGACATTATATGAAACTCTGCTGTCTGTGGATTTCTAAGGAGCTCCTAGAAGCCTGTTAAGAACACTTGGTCTGGCAGAAGGTAAGTTCTTAGGTTGCTCTCAGACCTGCTATGATATCAGGGTCTGGAAATTCTCCTATAAGTGGAAGTTGGAGGAAATGACATCACATACTTTCCTCCCCAACCCCCACCTTTTGAGACAGGGTGTTGTGATATAGTGTTCTTGATGATCTGAATTTTATTATGTAATCAGTCAGGTCTTGAATATGTGTGGATCATGTATGTTTCTTTGATTTTTAATCTTTTGATAGTATCTAAATTATTTAATAAGCTATTCTCTTTCTTATTAAATGAATTATGTGATCCGTCTTATATATTTTTTGCAAAAACAATTACTATTGACATTCTCCTCAGTTATATTGACTTAGCATCCAGTCAAAGTTTCTTTTCCTATTTGAAGATGGTAAGTTAGAACACTTGTCTCTTTTTCTAGACAGCTTTTCAATGTTTATTTTCACTTAAAATAATTATAAAATGCCTTGAATTGAATTCTAGTGAATAAATTCCGTAAAATATGTTTTACATATAGAAATGCATAAATATATTCATTGCTTTTATTTATTGTCAAATCCTGGGTATTTGTGTGCCAAGAGTTTTAAAAATTTTGTAAGTTATCACTTCTAAAGCTATTCTTTCATGGAGGTGTGACTTCAGTAACACAAATGATAATACAGAAAGGTAATAACTTTAATAAAATAAAAATAATAACTTTAAAGCAAATTTATTCCTTTGTAATTGAAATCAGTGTAGGACATAATCCATCTTTCTTTCTTTCTTTTTTTTTTTTTTTTTTTTTTTTGAGCTGGGGACCGAACCCAGGGCCTTGGGCTTCCTAGGCAAGTGCTCTACCACTGAGCTAAATCCCCAACCCATAATCCATCTTTCCAAATGACTGAGCATTTAACAACTTAACACTTAACAATATGTTAGCAAGCAGAAATGGTAGCTTTTTCTATGCAACAATAGCTTCTTGACCGAAATACCTGTAACAAATGCAAAAATGATTAAAAGTTTCACTGGGGTTGTTGGGGGGAGGGCGGACAGGGGAGGAGGATGGGGAGGGGAACACCCATATATAAGGGGAGGGGGAGGGGCTAGGGGGATGTTTGCTTGGAAACCAGGAAAGGTAATAACAATTGAAATGTAAATGAGAAATAACCAATTTAATAAGATGGAGAAAAGAGAAAAAAGGAAAGAAAAAAAGTTTCAAGGTTTGGATATGAAAAATATCCAGAAGGTCCATGAATTGTGTTATTAGAAAGTAAACTCTTGGCAATTTTCTTTTTATAGCTGATCCGCAGACTTTTCCTCCTACTTATTCTCGGCTACCATGAAGTATGCAGCTTCTTTTCCGGGTTCTTGCTATAGTGATTGCCTGTTTAATGGGAGGCCCATAACCCACGAACTCAGAGATTAAAATTACCAATCACATGAGCCAAAGCAAATAACTCCTCCCTACATATTGTTTCTCTTGGGTATTTTGCCGTAACAATAAAATAACTGAACAACTAAATAAAATGATGTCAGAGAATTGGTCGTATTGCTGTCCATGAACATGATAATGCAGTTCTTATGCCTTTAGACCTGTTTTATGAAATAAATTTGGAAAAGAAGGCTTGGAGAAGCATAAATGTCATAAGCACGGTTCAATGGATATTTCTGGTGGGATCGTGGGATGAAGATGAAAGTTGAATGGAATGTTAGGTTGCTTATTGACTTTCTGGTGGAAATGGGAAATTTATTGGGAACTTTGCCACAGGGTATGTTTGTTATTATGCTCACAAGGAATTTATTATGTTTAATCCACTTCCTGGTGATTCAAGGGAGGCTGAGTTTAATTTTGATGGACAAATTAACCTGGTGCAGAGAAATTTCGATGGCAATTTACATTTAAGATGGTGGCATGGTTGTAATTGACTGCTTTTAGCAAGGATTGTAGTGATAAGTGGATACAGAAGGTAGAATAGCCTGTAAAAATTTGTAGTGAAGGCAAAAGACTCTGTGTAAAGTTGGATGAAGAAAGGCATGATTACTGAAGTGATTAGACCTTTAAAAACATGCCAAGGGCCTTTAATTGAAACAGTAGGAAGGCTACTTTTAGAGCACCCCAGGAATTGATCAAACTACACCAATCAAAACAGCAGGAGTATGAAAGACTAAGATCACTCAAAAGATTTTTCTTTAAGAATAGAACATGCATCTGTGGCACCCTGATAACATAGATCTGCATAAAAGCTGTCTCTGTGGATCTCTTTTTAATTTCTTAGCCACCTAAGGACTTAGAGGCCAAAGAACATATGGGGCTTAGCTTTGATTGACCTGCTATCAAACCTTGATAAAATTCAGGTATTGCTAAATATAAAGGCATCCCTAAAACAGAGAGTTATGGAGTCCCTGGTGCTCCCAATGGTATGTCAAACAAAAGCTTGAAAGGTCAGGCAATACTTGAGAGTGTCAGAGTTCAGGTAGGCGGCCACTGAAGATGAAGTTCATGAAACTCTTAGGGTAAATACTCAGCTGCAGAAACCTGAAGGAGTTAGAGGTGGATGACATAAGGCACATCTGTGAGTAAGTATATCCACTACAAGAATTTGTAGGCTCCAGCCAGTAAGACTGCTGACCTTTGGAGCTCACATTATAATGCCATTTCTCCTGAATACTGGAGATGGAGGTCCAGGAGTTAGTCCTTCCTCTGTTTGGTTTTAGTTATGCTTTCTTATTATTTGTTTTCTTCGTGGAATGGGAGTTCTTACTCTGTGGCATGGTATGTTAAATGTAAGTCAATTTCATTTTGACCTTAAGAGCCTCATTCTAACCACACAGTTTTCCTTGGTTTTCAGAAGAGACTTTTACTTGAACTGTTGAAAAATAATGGAATTTTTAAGAGTTTAGGGATTTTCAGAAATGAACTGAATTTTGCATTGTGAGATGGATATAAGTCTGTGAAATGCCATGATTTGAATCTAAAATGTCCTCTCCATGCCCATGTTTTTAAGACCTGTTCCTAATTGGTGGCAGTATTTAGGAAGGTGGTCCAGCTTTAGAGGTGCTTGGTTATGCTGGAAAGTTATACCTTCCAGCTGTGACTGGATGTTTGGCTGCTGTGTGGGTTTTTTTTTTTTTCTTTTACCCTTCTCCACCCCTCTCCTTCTACTGTATCAATCTCCCAATACTCGCTAGGAGAGAAAAAAAGGATAGAAGGGAAAGGGGACATCATTATCATTAGACTACTTACTAGTGATTAGGGCCATCGAGTTCTTTGGGGAAAGTTCGATCTTCACTGTCAGGATATCTAATTTCTTCTTTTGTCTACTCACACATAACTTGACAAACCACAACACGCCCCAAACAACAGCGTCAAACTAGCACAGTAGCCCTGTCTCTTAGGACCCTACCATTTATATATTCTCTGGAGTCCCAAGAATTCCAAAAGCTACACACTTGCAGAAACTATCTGTAGCTGTCAACGTCCTGCTCCCACTAGATCCCGAGGCAAATCATAATCAGCTGCTGTGGACAATCTGAAGTAGCCCCATTTCCCACTCCTGGGTTTAAAATGAAAACATATTATCCCATAATATTCCTGTACTTTTCAAAGAAAGCAAAAATCCTCACTAAACTTATTGCTGGATTTTCCTACTAAACTCCCTGCTGACTGACTCTTGTGAAGGAAGCTGTTCTGCCTTCACATATCCACCATCATAGAGAAACCCCCTGAGGCCAGAGCAACATAAATCTTCCATCCTTTAAGCCATTTATATTGGGCATTTGTTGTCTAATAAGAAAAAAATCAAATCGTATTTAATGCTAGTTTTATGATATACAAACCTTTAAAAAGAAGAAACAAATGTGAAAATTTCTGTTTTCACGTTGAGTTTTGATAGAGAGTTGGATAGTCATAAAAAAGTATAATTGAACAAAAGTATATGAGCATAGGATACTAGAGGGGAAAATTGGGAAAACTGTTTACTTGCATTCTTCTCTTGTCATTACTTCAGAAATAAGGAGGTTGCTTTTTTCCAGGCTCAGATTAGAAGCTTCTCACAGGACATGCTTCAGGGCAAGGCAGTCTCTTAGGTTTTATGATCTGCATTGAGGAAGATCAGCTTAGAGGCACTTTCGTGCTTTAACAGTTTTTTCTAAAAGTAGATGCCATGTCTTGAGCCGGTACAATATCATAACCATAAATGAAGATTTTAGGTGAGTATAATGGTCTTGCATAAGAGCTGCACCAACAGAATGCATGCGGTCTTAAGCAGTGAGGGAAATAATAGTAACCTATAAGTCAGTAAGGCTTTTGGTAGAGCAAGGCTAATTACTTGACAAGATATCAATAAAAATTATCAATAAAAAGGAAGCTGGCCTGTCCCATCTAGGGACCAGTTGTGAGATTTGCATGTTTGACAAAGCCTTCATCAGAGTTAATTTAAGAGAAGACCTGATTAGTGCCTCCCATCGGGTATTCTGATGCTGAGAGACCAGTTTACCTGAGTAGGAAGGAGAGGCTTTACTGGTTATGATTGTGAAATGTGAACTATTTTGTCTGATCCTATAGAATGATTTTGTATTCATTCCTACTGTATATTTTCTAATATAAAGTGAAGAGGTCATAGAAAAGAGTTTTCAGATTATGTGCTAAATGTCTAGTTGTGTGAGTTTGTGTATATTGTAGATTTTACTTATAAAACACCCAAAGTTTATTAATATTTATTACAAGGTTGATGTCATAAAATGTTTGCTACATTTATAAATATCTTATTATGATTTTTTCTAGTAAAAAAACTTATAATTTTTCATTTGGCAACAGTCAAAGCCTTAGTATTAATTCATGAAAATATTACCTACAAAACAATCTTTCTTGAAGTGAACCACTAACCAGAATTACGAGAAACTTTAATCCTTAGTAATGCCTGAAGTTTTACTGGAAGACCACTTAATTGATCTGGGTCTCAGCTCAGGTAGAATTTTCCCTTTTCTCAGTTTCCTATCATGTAGCCTGGATTGAGAACTAGTGTTCTCAAGTATCAAATGAGACACTTCCCTTTAAGTCCCCTCCGGAATGACTTGAAACTATATTTTTCCCCTAGAAAGGTGGTAATGATAGTATGAAACATGTTTGCTATATATGAAAGGCAGTTTTAAGCATCAAAAATTGAGGTGCCTTCAAGCAAATCCTAAATAATGCAAACCCTGTGTTTTTATTCGAGAGCGAGTTAAGATTCCATTTAGTATGCTTTTTTTATTCCTTTCATGTTTTAAGGAATAAAAAGGCAATGCTTGTGATGTAAACCCAAATGGTATGAGGTTGGTCGGTGAAACACTGACAGAGCTATTTAAATGTGATCCACAGATATACCAGCTCCCTCTGAGCCCCCACGTCACAAGTCCCAACATTCTAACCTTGTAAGTAATCATCATAAAAACATTGCGGTTTTGTTTTGATGATAAGCTTGCCTCTCTCGGTTACTATAAAAATGAGGCGTCTGTAATGCGTTTGTGCTCAGAAGATTGCTTGTGGATGGCGTCCATTCTACACTTTTGCATTCCAAAATGGATATCCCTTCCTACGTTGCAGTGACCTCCAAAAGGTAATGTTATTATGTAGCAGTGAGCTGCGATTAAGCGTAGAATAAGAAAGAGTTTTTATATTGGTCACTCACCCCTTCCACCCCTACATTGTGCTTTTGTTCTCGACCCAGTAATTTCCTTTTGTAAAAAAAAAAAATTCATCTTCATATTTATCTGTCCTTGGCAATTCCTAGCTAGAAGAAACAAATTAAGAAAAAAATTAATTGACTTTATTTGCTTTAATGCTGCCAGCCCATATTATCTGCCTTCTTAAATGAGTTTGGAATTGCCAGCTTTGAGGGTATTAAACTACATTCTGGGTTGCTGCCAGCATATCCTCAGCAAATATATTTAAATCAAGGCAAAGCTGCTTAAATATTCATGTTAAGCTCTTATTATTGTTCAGAGAAATGTGAAACCATTTAAGATTACATGGCCAAAAATGTATTTGAACTGTCAGAAGCACGCTTTATATCGATGGGTAATTTAGTTTAATGTGGAAAAGTTTTCTGTCTTATTAGTTGTGATGCATCCCAATATATCCTTTGTTTACGCTTTTCAAATCACTGTAGTATAACAGTGTAACTCTATGCTACTGTCTTAAAATACATACTAGAATTAATTCCTAGTATTGTTTAAAGGGTGTAGATTCATTCCAGGAGTCACAGGTCTATTCTTTGATTGTGTAAACCCTGTTTATCACATAGGTGCTACATTTTATTAAGTTAATTTTATCATCTTGCTTTACTGACTTGCTTCTTCAGAAATGTACATGTGGTTTGGTGATATGGCTCAGGAGGTATGAACACTTGTTATTCAAACATGAAGTCCTGAATTCAAATAGCCAGAACTCAAGTGAAAGGCTCAGCATGGGCCTGCAACCCCTGTGTTTGGAGGGGGAGATTGCCGAGGCTTCCTAGATGCCAGCCTATCTCTGGGCTCATTGAAAGATCCTGTGACAAGCCTCCCCTTCTTCGACCTCTGTGTCCATGCATGGTTATACAAATCTGCACACACACACACACACACACACACACACACACACACACACACACGTGCCTTATATATAAACTCATGCATTTTAAATTTCCAACAAGTACTGAGGATTTTCATTATTAAACCAAAAATGACATATACAAAGAACCAATCAAGAAACCCTAAACATAAAAACGATTACATGATCTATAGTCCACAAAGGAGAGGCTGGACTTATGCACAAAAAGATTTCATTACCTTCCCATAGACTAAGGCCAGGTGATCTGTCTTTCTTTTCATTCTCGTACCCCTCGTTCCTTTGCTTTTCCTTGCCCTTAGGCTCCCCCACCCTCCCATGGCAGCACAAATGGTTGCATACTTAAAGCACCTGATTTGGTGGAAAACAGGCTTATTAATTTCACTTTCTCTCTCCACAAAGAGAGTATTCACGATTTATAAGTCCCAGAATGCCATGCTCTACGTTTACAATTATAGCTTCTAATAATAGTAGAATGAACAATGATTTATGAGTTGGGGCATTTTAAAGCATTCTGAGAAATTCAATATAAATTCATGAGACACCAGTGAAAACCTCTATTGTTCCTCTAGTTGTCACATGGATGTGGTCAAACATGCTCAACCTTCACAGCAGGGACAGGACTGGGGCTGTTTTATGCCTTCTAGTTAAATACTCTGATTTCAACCTCAGAGATTAACTAGTTATTGTGGAAGGGTGGGATACTCCAGTGAATATTTAAAATTCTTAAAACAAAACCTTTGAACTATCTAATCCAACAAGTAGATTACACTGAATTCTGCTTCATTTGTTTTACTAAAGACAGAATTGAATAAATTTGTCTATGGAGAAACTACAAGTTAGGATTTGTGTGTGTGTGTGTGTGTGTGTGTGTGTGTGTGCATCTGTGTGCATGTGTATGAGTTAATGTGTGGGTGTCCGTGTGTGTGTTTGTATGGGGGGGTTAACTGGGCAAAAATCCTCTTGAGGCAAAGGATATGGAGGGATCCCATGAACAGTAGTAGCTAAGAAAAACTGATGATTATATTAAATTCGGTAGATTTCTAAGATAGACTGACAGTGGATGTTATATCAATGTAACTGAATACTGAAGATTTTTGTAATAAGCAAGTATGCTCATATTAATAACACTACTTCTTTACTACTCCTTACCATGAACTGCTGAATTTTATCTGATATTTGAAATAAGTACTAAAGTGCTATAATTCAGAAAAGTCTTCATACTTTATTATTTTGTTGAGTCTGCTTGCTGGCCACTCTGGGCACATTGGATGCAGTTTGGAAGAATAGACTACTAAAACAAGCAAAGGTTGTTTATGACAAAGTGGCTTAATTTATTTTGTTTTGCTAATTTTGTTTCATTTTATGCATCAAAGATAATAAAAAAGTGAAAATATGTAGAGTATATTTTCCTATTCATTCGTAATGACTTTTAATGTAAATTATATATATTGATCTTTCTTTCCAAGACAAACTCCACAATTTAGGATAATATCTATTACATGTCAAGAACAGTAGCAAGGAAATTCTACTTAGAAGTTTGGAGTTGGGAATAGAAAGCCATTTTTTTAAAAAAAAAACTTGCTTTCTTTTTTTTTCTCCATCTTTATTAAATTGGGTATTTCTTATTTTCATTTCAATTGTTATTCCCTTTCCTGGTTTCCAGGCCAACATAC
This sequence comes from Rattus norvegicus, assembly GCF_021556685.1. Lineage (NCBI taxonomy): Eukaryota > Metazoa > Chordata > Mammalia > Rodentia > Muridae > Rattus > Rattus norvegicus. Next base: position 56,079,561 of record NC_141553.1, on the reverse strand, counting down.
CCCTAACCCCTCCACCTCCTCTTCTACATGGGTGTTCCCCTCCCCATCCTCCACCCAGTACTGCCCTTCCCCCAACAATCCCGTTCACTGGGGGTTCAGTCTTGGCAGGACCAAGGGCTTCCCCTTCCACTGGTGCCCTTACTAGGCTATTCATTGCTACCTATGCAGTTGGCGCCCAGGGTCAGTCCATGTATAGTCTTTGGTTAGTGGCAAAAAAAATCTTGCTTTTTAACTGCCTCCCTGTTCTCTCAAATTGTTCCCATATTAATGTTTCTAGAATGCCATGGTCCAAGAAAGATTAATGTAACTCTGCTATGTTCTACTGTGCTAATAATAATTACACCTATGCTATTTTTATGCTCATGTTTATCGAAATGAAATGTAGATATTTGGGGGGGAATCTATAAACTGAGAGTAAGGAAAATTTTCAGAAATTTTGTTCAGTGGTATACTACTTCACCAAGACAGATAATTTAATTTAGAAATCATAAAAAGTGGTATAAGATCACACTGATCATACACTTCTTAAATATTCCAAGAATTTTATAACGGAAAGGGGAACAAAATGAATGGTGTTGGTTCCTTGATGGGTGCCCTGTTTGCTATGCATGTGTGATGTACTATTGCACCTATGATGTAGCCTCCGTCAGAAGCTGTACCTTCACCAGCAGGTCTGCTCAACACATACGTAAGTGGATAGCTCATCCCTCATTCTGAATTGAGATTAAAAAGTCAGGAGGTGAGCATGAAATTGAGACAACTTAAGTTTATTTCTGAAGGACTTACAAACATATCTATAAGTTTTTAAGAACATTAAAAACACTTTTGGTCCAAATTACAGGTATGTAAATGAATGAATTCTGCATCATGGTTCTGAAATACACTCAAGATGTGGTATGACCTTTAAAAACAGGGATGTTCTAATGCCTGAAATTCTAACCGGTTGTGATAATTCCTGAAGTTTAAGGCACTGCTTCCAGATAGTTCCCACTAATTCGTAATACAGTACTGTGAAAAGTAATGTACTATCCCAGTAGGACATAGTAGCACATTATCTCAGCTTTCCAGATAAACCTGTTTTGCTCATTAGAAAGACTTTCTGGAGGGGGAAGTTAATGTTGGGCCCAACCCAGACCAGGCCCCTAGTAAATGTTCACATTATTTCAAAGTATTAACATGTATGGCTTTAATACTTCCAAACATTATTTCTTTAACTCTTCCTGTGTATTTTGTATTTGATCTTGAATGATATTCAAAGAGCACCATGTTTCATTAACTAGCTCTTTGGCTGCCATGAAATCCTGTGACTCCACCCTGCAAACAAAGGTGAGGAACTATCCGTAGGATCCAAAAAAAATTTTTGTTGTAAATTGAAAACTGCTAATCTTTCTACAATACTATTTTTCTAAATTATGAAATACCACTTTTAGACTTGAAAGTAAATTACTTTGAAAATGCAACAAAACAAATACATACTCCACCATTACTTTGTAAAGGTTCTTCTGTGGAAAATTAAGTGCTTCCATGAAATTTTCTGCTTCACTAGAACATGTTAATATAGAGATTTCTGCCATTTAATTAGATGCTATTATTGTTATGAATACACATTTTATTACTTTATATTTTCCTCACACACAAACATACACGATGTATAAACCATGATGAAAATACAAAATATATGGTATATTACTTATATATTATACATATATATATGTGTGTGTATGTATGCATGTATGTGTCTATGCGTGTGTGCGTGTGCGTGTGTGTGTGTGTGTGTGTGTTTGTGTGTGTGTGTGTGTTTTACTTTTTCAGAGAGGACATCTCACATTCTCATAGAAAATTCCTGGAAGTCTTTTTTTTTTTTTTTTTTTTTTTTTCCAGAGCTGGGGACCAAACCCAGGGCCTTGCGCTTCCTAGGCAAGCGCTCTACCACTGAGCTAAATCCCCAACCCTAAATTGTTTTCCACAGTGTTTCACTATGTATCTTTCTTTTTTTTTTTTTTTTTGGTTCTTTTTTTCCGGAGCTGGGGACCGAACCGAGGGCCTTGTGCTTCCTAAGCAAGCGCTCTACCACTGAGCTAAATCCCCAACCCCAGGAAGTCTTAACATTCATGAAATAACTTTACCACTGATAATCCTATCACAACATGCCTGTAAGAAACTGTGACATATGTCTTTTTAAAAAGCTAGTTAGACACTCTTGATGATGATATTCAGTACCTTAATTTAGTGCTACAGGTATCTCTTCCTCACACCTTGGCATATAGATTCTTAAGGGATCAGTGCAAGAGTGCTAACATATGGAAATTGCTGGCCTATGTCTGCCAGGTTCCTGCAGTGGACCCCCAACCTGGCACCTGTTGAGAGTCTCTGATGTAGCTGAAGCTCTTGCTATTGACTCATCTGCTTTGAAACATAGTGTTACACAGCCTCATCAGAGATAGTCATTATCCTCTCTATCTGTGTCTGTCTAAATGTCCACAGCAAATCCCAGAGGCACCCTTTATTAGAGCTTACAGCTCTGGGATAAGGCCTCTTTAGCAAGAAGGTATCATCTCCCAGAGAATCTCAATTATTACTCTCAAGGTACTTATTACCATGTTCAATTTATTTGAATACACAATACCTTTCAGTTTAGGAGGTCAGCGATTTATTGATTTGAAATAAGGATGTAACTGATATTGGCTAAAGAGTATGACCTCTAAAAATACCTTTGTGTTTATGGTTATAAAATGTTATGACTCTAATATTTAGAAAACTACAAACTTTTAAAACATCAATTTTTTTCCATCAAAGCAGAAACCATAAAGATGGAAAATATATAGACTCCTTAGTCTCTTAATTTCTGCTTGGATGCTATTTGGGGACTGAGGGTAAGGAATTAATGATTCCAGCATCCTTTATATTTTTTAATTTTTATTCACTGGTATAGGATTCTTCCTGACCAGCAGCAGGAGCTGTCAGCTCACATGTAATGGAGACTCTCCACGCATGATCTCTAGACCAATTTGGCAGGCTCCAACGGCCCTTTGAAAAGTAGTTGGCATTTGTGATGATTACCTAAATTGAATTGAACTTTTGAATGTTGTAATTTTAAAACATGTGAGTCTTAGTCTAAAGAGAAAAAAAGCCAGTAGCCATACGTTACAGTTTCTGTAGATCTGGAAGAAATTATGTAGTCTTGCATTTAGAAGGTCCAAATATATTTACTATGTTTCTTTGAAAAAAACCTAAATATGTTAGACACTTTCCTAATCTCTGTTAGTTCATAAACAGTGTAGTTCTAGTAAAAGAGAAAGACTATTTTAGAATTTATCCCTCACAAACTTTGTACTTTAAAATTTGTCCTTTGAAAATTTCATTAACACTATACAATATATCTTGATCGTTTTTACCCTCATTCCCTCCAACTCCCACTGACTCTTCATCAACACATCCTCCTCCCAATTTTATGTTCTATGTATTATTTTTATAACTTATTGAGTTACCGATACCTATATATGCAAGGCTGTGGGGCCATCCACTACCATGTATAGATCAGTACCTCTAACCATAGAAATGTGATTAGCTCTTCTCCAACAGCCATCAGTAGTCCTATTCCAATGCTGGAATTTTAACTGGCTTCCTGGTGTTCAGATTTTGTGTAGGTGGCCACAGCTGCTATGAGTTTGTTGTGTGCAACAGCTATGCAAGGTCCAGAAGACAACATTGCACATCCCTCACTGCTCCTCATCTTCTGGTTCTTCCATTGCTGCCACACCTCTTTCTGCCATGTTTCCTGAGACCTTGGACATGTGGTCCCTCACTCACAGGGAGAGTGGCTGCTCATCACTGCTGCTCATTCTTATCACTTTGAATAATTAACAAGATCCCGTGTTAGCCATTACCTAGTAGTATGTGTAACTTCTCTGACTCATGTTGAGAATAGCATGAATCTATCTCTATGAACATAAATACTGAGAATGTAGATTTAACAACATTACGATTAAGTAAAACAACATCGATAAGTTCTCTCTTTTTCCTTGGGCCTGTGTCTTTCTTTTCTTTTCTTTTTTTTTTTTTTTTGGTTCTTTTTTTTCCGGAGCTGGGGACCGAACCCAGGGCCTTGCGCTTCCTAGGTAAGCGCTCTACCACTGAGCTAAATCCCCAGCCCCGGCCTGTGTCTTTCTTATCCTTGAATTTTGACCTTGTTTACATTATCAGTTGTTGCAGTAAATATTAAAACAAAATGCTATTACTGGCTCCATCGGGTCACATGGCATCTGCAGGGTATTTTCATCTTAATCAGCAAAGGGTCTCAACTGGACTTGCACAGTTTCCAATTTCCATCCTACGCTGTCACTGGCTATCATCTGGGCCCAGCAGTGGCTGCCCTCTTATGACTTATCTGCTTAGAACTCTGTTCACATTCCCAGCATCTGACCCTGTGGTTATAGTCACAACTCCCAGTAACCCATTAAAATCAAAACTCAATAAGTTTATAATTTATCAATCGGATTTATATCAGTAAATTCTCACTTCACAAAACAGACTCATAACAAATTGAAAATGATATAAACTCACCACCTAGATAAGACAAATTGTCCTGTAATAATCTATCCCTTTTCATAGCTACCTGTTGTCCTTTAAGGCCGCAGGGATCTGGGTCAGCCTTCTCTGCCTCCAACATGGTCCTTCTTTTCCCCTGCTTTCTCTCCTCTCTCTAAAAATCTGTGCCTGCCTTACTTTTTCACTGCCCAATCACAGACCTTGCCTTATTTTGTGCATGCCCTCCCCTGCATGCATATATATAAAACAATCCACCATCAGGCATAAATTTCCTCCAGTAGAGCAGACTTCACATCCAAGTAAAAGAGCTATTTCTAATTTCATGAAAAGTCTTGTCACCATCACCATCTTGCCTGGAGGGTTGTTATTATACAATGCAGAGTTCAGAACTGGATAAGATCATTGATGCCATTTCTTTTTCAACAGCTTTTCCTAGCGCCTTATAGCATGATAAAAGCTAACTAGCAGAGAAAGTTTTCTGGTCAGTTTTAGGCTGATTTCTCTATGTCCTGTAATCAACATATATGGTAGTTATCTGGTAGTTTTAGCAACAAGGTCTTACCATCTAGTTATGGGGGTGACCAGGAGCAGTAGAATAGCCTGTATTGTTTTGTCAGCCTCTGGGCCTCGCTGACCGATGGAGGGGTAGCACATGCCCGGCACTGAGACTTTATTTAATAATCTTTGCCACCCGGAAGTAGCATTGTTCATGCATGTGAGTACCTCTGTTTTAACTTCCTTTAAAATTATGTGTTTTAATATAATTTAGCTTACAAACCGATGATGGTTTCATAAAGTTTTTCATATAACCTTGGTTTTGCTTACTTCCTTTCTCTCATCCTTTCTGCCTCTCTACTTCCCAGTATTATCACTTGTTCTCCCAAATCCTACGTGTTCTACAGTTCTCACTAATTATATTTTCGACATGGGCTGTGAGATTATGGGTTCTCATGCATCCTCTTCATGCATATTTCCTTTCAGCTAACCCTTCCTCTACCTCTACTTCATTTCTCAAATGAAAAAAAGCTTTATCTTGCTTAGACATAGTACTGATGGTTCTTGGTATAGTTGGATCATTCAAAGTGGCCCATGAGCTAGTTCCCACTGTGACGTGTTCTTGATAAAAGTCTTTTATAGCCTTCTAATCTAATCTGAGGCACTTTGACATAGGTCATATGAACTCTGCATCTTTGTTCTCAATCCTACTATATCTTCAAAATTCTGCTTGTTTTTAATGCCTCTTGCTTCTGTTTTCTAGATGTGTAATGATGACCAAAGAGAAATGCTTGACTGCTATCTCTTCTGTGAAGTACTTCCTGGCTTCTGTCTAGCTTTTTTTTTTTTCTCCCAAGTCCTGCAGGCATTTCTTTGAGGCCACTGAAACACATTTATACTTGTACAAATACTGAGAAGAATAAAAAAAAAAAGTTCCCTCTAGAGTTCCCAACCTTCTTAATGCTGCAACTCTTTAACATAGTTCCTCCTGTTGTGATGACTCCAACCATAAGACTGTTTTCATAATGTCATAAATGTAATTTTGTTTCTGTTAAGAATTATAATGTAAATACTCTGACACACAGGATGGTCTTAGGTGACCTCTAAGAAAGGGTCATTTGACCCCCGAATGGGACACAAACTACAGGGTTAGAACCACTCTTCTAGAATACTGATTATTGTAGCATTCAGAAAAACCTATGTAGAACATTCTGATAAAATTATGGACGATATTATTTCTTTACTGGAAGCTTCTTTCTTCTTAAATGGAAGTAACACATAAGCTTATATATTTATATTAAAAGTTTATAAACTAATTTGTAATATGCATTCTGTTTTTTATACTTCTTACACCATTTATTAAGGTATTTTTCTGACAATTTTTATTAGATTGTCTATGTATTTATATTTCAATTGTTATCCCCTTCCCAGGTTCCCCCCTCTCCCAAGCCCCTTCCCCCTGCTTCTATGAGGATGCTCCCCCTCCTACCTACCCACTTCCACCTCAACACCCTGGCATTCCCCTACACTGGAGATATGAACCTTCATAGGACCAAGGGCTTCTCCTCCTATTGATGCCAGATGCCATGCTCTGATAAATATGAGGCTGAAACCATGGGTCCCCCCATGTGTACTCTTTGGTTGGTGGTTTAGTCCCTGGGAGCTCTGGGGATCTGGTTGGTGAATATTACTGTTCTTCCTATGGGGTTGCAAACCCCTTCAGCTCCTTTAATCCTTTTTCTAACTCCACCAGTGGGGTCCCTGTGCTCAGTCTGATGGTTGGCTGCAAGCATCTTAATCTGTATCTATAGGCTCTGGCAGAGCCTCTCAGGAGACATCCATATCAGGTGCCTGTCAGCAAGCACCTCTTGGCATGCCTAATAGTGACTAGGTTTGGTGGTTACCTATGGGATGGATCTCCAGGTGGGGCAGCCTCTGGATGGCCTTTCCCTCAGTCCCTGCTCCACTCTTTGTCCATGTATATACTCCTGTGAGAATTTTGTTCCCCTTCTAAGCAGGACTGCATCATCTACCTTTTTGTCTTCTTTCTTCTTGAGCTTCATATGGTCTGTGAATTACATCTTGGATATTTCAAGTTTTTGGGCTAATATCCAGTTATTCGTGAGTGAATACCATGTGTGTTCTTTTATGACTGGATTATCTCACTCAGGATGATATTTTCTAGTTCCATCCATTTGCCTAAGAATTTCATAAAGTCATTGTTTTTAGTAGCTGAGCAGTACTCCAATGTGTACCACATTATTCCTCTGTTGAGGGACATCCGGGTTCTTTCCAACGTCTGGCTATTATAGATAAGGCTGCTATGAACATAATGAAGCATGTGGCTTTGTTATATGTTGGGGCACCTTTTTGGTATATGACAGGAGTGGTATAGCTGGGTCCTCTGGTAGTACAATTGGACATAGCAGTATGTATTCTTAACACAGAAGGAAACTATTGCAAATAAGCTAGAATAAATAGTCTTTAGAGTTTGGGTTACGTTTTAATATAGCAAGACTGGTACAGTGCATTATCACATTGCGAGTTGGTTCATTTTGTGTAGATAGTGAGGGTATTTTCAGCTTACTGCTGTAGAAATTTGCATTTAATTTTCAAACAGCAGGGGGTTATCACTGTGTAGCGAATCTTCAATTTTCACTATGCAGTTTCTTAATTTTCTCTGGAAGGATACCTTAAGAACTAAACACAAACTCACTAACATCAAATTTTGTCCTTAGATGTAGAGAATCTTCAATTTTCACGATGCAGTTTCTTAATTTTCTCTGGAAGGATAGATATCTGAAGAACTAGACACAGGCTAACTAACATCAAATATTGTCCTTCAATGCCTGAGGGAAACCAGAAGGGATTTGGGACAAGCCACTGTTTTGTTTTTTTTTTTTTTTGTTGTTGTTTTTTTTTTTTTTTGAGGAGAAGTCATCTGCCTTTTTTGTTTTGTCTTAACAACAAATTGATTCCTTGTAATGAAATCTATGTAGGTACTCATTCTGTGATGAGTATTAGAGGTGGCACAAAACTATTTTAGCAACAGTACTGTTTGCAGCAGTGCATGTATGCCCAGTATGTGTGACATAATTCTATACATCAGCAAAGATAAAAGGATGAGGTAACATAAAGAAACAGTGATGGTTCTTTTTCTATTCTTTGATAAACAGAAAAATGTTAACTTCCCAGTTCCTAATTTCTCATATTCAGTTTGATTTTTCTTGTTAATCGAAAAAATTACTACCAACATAGTGGCTTAAAATAAAACACATTTGTTATCTCACTATTCTGTATGTGCAAAGGCAGCTGTGGTTCTCTTGGGAATAAACTCACAGTGTAGACACAGCTATGTTCTATCTCAATGATCCAGTAGAGACAGTATTTCCTGTTTATTCCAGTCCCTATTAGCACGCTGTTCCTGTGAACAGTAGTACTGAAATTCTGTTTTCTTTTTTGCTGGATCTTTAGCATTTGTTCCAGATGACAACACCTTCCCTGACTCGTTGGTCAAAATATCCCAGGCAAACTTGGAGAGCTCTATGCTAAGTCAAATAAACTAAACATAGAGGCATACTGCCATAAGATCTCACTCATATAAAATCAAAATCAGTACATATTTAAATAGAGACTAGAATGGCAATCACCAGAGACATGAGTGGCTAGGGGAAATGGAGAGAATTAATGTAATGGTGAGTAAAATCTGTGCAATTATAGGATCTTAAGTAAGTGTACAATACAGGCAAATAAATGCAGTAAGAAACTACATAAGACACAGCTGTGACCGAGTACGCTATATGTGAGAATAGGGAAGGGTTGAGAGCAATGAGGGTGATTACTAATGGGTTTTTGGAAGATGGTAAAAATATTCTCAAATTGATGGTGAACGCCATCCTGAACAAATTAAAATAAAAACACTGAGTTAAATACTTTAAATGGGGGGGATTTTATGAGAGTTTCTTCTTTATAAAACTGTTTAAAAAGGCCTCAAATCAACTTCTCATTTAGTTTTTCTCAGAAAACACTTTCCATTTTCAATGATTCATTGGATAAGATGGACCATCCAGGATAGTATGTGATATTCAGATGTCCCATTTTGTGCCTTAATCACAACTGCCCTATCATGTTGGTCCCATATGTTACCATTACTCTGATGAAGATGTACACATGCTAAAGAGGCAACTTCTTTATACCCCAAGCTAAAGAAAGGATTTTTCACAATCCTGTTTTTATCAAGTACTTACAATCAGGATTTATTATGAGATTATCAATTTGGGTCAAACTTGACCCCCCTCCAAAAAAAAAAACAAAAAACAAAAAACAAAAAACCAGAACCAAACAAAAAAACCAAAACCACCACCACCACCACCACCACAAAAATCCACTTAAATAACATTTAGATATTTTTAAAATTCCCAATCCCAATACGCCTAAGTTTTAATGGTTTAGCCATGAAATCAGCCTGTTAAAGTGGCATGTCCTTTGACATTGTTATCTATTCTTAAGACATACGAAGCTGAACACTACTCCAGAGGATGTCTGGTTTTGATATCAGTCCTGAGTTATATGGTTTTGAACTTTAGAATCATTTTTGGAATTGTGTAATCCATCTGTGATTAACTTTGCTCAGGAAAAGTAGAGAAACAACTGGGTCCTCTTCGGGATGTTAACTGTTGTTATGTCGATGTTTGTTCAGTTAAAGTAACCAGGTCTTTCTTACCATAGTACAGTAGTTACCCATGAATATTATAGAACCAAACATAGCTTTTGCATAACCTCAGTGCCCTCAATTAACAAATCTCTTTTTCTGATATTAGATTCCATCTAATATTGGAGCCAATTGTTTTTTAAAACTAGTATCTCATTGAAGAATGGTTGTCATAGGAAACTATTGTTTCAAACTGGAAGAATAGTTGATGTTCTTTAGAGAAAGCTGAAAGAACTCTTACTTCTTTCTTTAAAAGTCACTATCATTTTTAGTTCAGAAAAAATAAAATCAGGGTACAGTTATAAGGAAGGATATTCAAGATCTGGGAATTTATTTTTCTTTACAGTACAATCTGTTTTAAAAAATAGTTATTTGTTCTTCTTGGAAAATGGCTATTCAATGGAACAACTGTAATCCTCTTCCTAAGCCATGGGTCACTGCATTGTATTTCATTGAAATTTTTACCACATCTTCTTATAAAAAAGGCTTTGGTGAAGTCTTCAAGGTAGAATAACACAGGCCTTTGAAAGGATTTACAACTAGCAGAGACGGAATCTATCAGGGAATACGATCAATAGATTTTATAAGCCAGTCAACAACAGAGCTCCTGAATTCAACCTTCACTATTGCAGTGTTCTCCTTTTGGTAGTCTTGAGATGCAGTGTAGGCAAGTAGGTCATTGATTTGAGAACAAGTCAATCTTGACTTTCCTTGGAGAACTCATTATAAAAGTGTATTGTCAGACCCCAGATTTAGAGAAGCTGACTTAGTAGATCTACAGTGGGATTCAGGGCTCTCTCTTTTTGATGAATTTCCCAGGTGGGTTCTACGGTAGGAGGGCCAGCAAGGCCATTGTGATGAAACTGTTCTGAAAAGTTATGGCTACAAAAGATTGTTCCTTTGCCTAGGGAACATCAAACAGGACACTGATGCTATTTAAATCAGGAAAATTCACATAACTTACAATGCCAGTCATTTTAAGTGTTAAGTAACATTTTCAGAACAAAAATTATCCCTAATTTTGAGAGTAAGATTAAATTAGTTCAAGTCATGTGGGGGTTGAGTCAGTTTGACTGAAAGAGTATGTATGTCAAAAGCATGAGGTAATGTTATCTTCCAAAATGAATTAAAAAATAAGAACCTTAGTAAATCAGAGCCAGGTTTGTTTGAGTCTTGGCCTCCAGCCAATGCTGTGGTCAGTCACACTGCATGCTGTTATGGTCCTCACGTACTCAGTTATTTCTAAAATATATTTTCTGTTGTCATTGTCAGTGTTCTTAATTTGTCAAAGTGGTTCTTTCTGGTCCATAGTGCCTTCACCTTGAAACTCAAAATATATCCAGACCTGGAGCTCAACCATTGTGTTCTTAATTCTGTTTGCCTCAAATAACCCAATTGTGTTTTTAATATAATTTATAATAGCTTATTCTACTTTATTTAATTTTACTTAATATATAAATTATGGATGCCAATGTTATATTTGTGGTATTTATGACTTAATGTGTATATAATACTTCTATCAGAAGTGTTTAGATGCCCTTAACAGCATGAAACTGACCTACAATCAGTAGACTATCTGGGTGCTGCAGTTTACAGACTTTGTATACCTCAGTGAAGCAGGTCTTTTGTCTTTGGATTGCTAGCTATACAGCCTGGCACTCACTGAAAAGCCGTTTCTGCCCTCTGCGTTTCAATGTGGCATTTGTTCTCTTTCATTTATGCATTGACTTATGAAAGTTAGCACATGACTTTCTCCAGGTGCTAAGCTTTGCTCAGTGGAGAGTGCACAAGCATCAATAGCTTCTGTTTAAAGACTCTGTTGTACTCAGAAAAAGTCACGGTCCGATTTTAGGAAAATTACAAAGCAATTCTGGTAGGGGATGAAGGTAGAAATCTAGGAATGTTTGTTGTCTACAAGTAGGCAAATAGAGTAGTTTAAAGGATGGATGAGTTTTGAAGGTGTTCATTTATTTTCTTCAAGTGACTTATTAAAATAGTTAATTTGGTATTTGACCTACACACCTGGTAATAAAAAATACAGTAGTATTCCATGACACAAAAAGTAAAAGAAAAAAAATCTAGTTTTTCATTTTTGGTTTGCCAAGTTGCATGTCAGAAAACACATTTTAAAAATTAACTAATTTTTCAAAATTTTATATGTGAGTGCTGTGCGTGTATCATTTTCTAGCTTTTCTCCCCCATTTTTCTCAAGCCACAGTTCAACTTTTCTCAAACTTATGGTACTTTATTCTTTAATGATTATCAGACGAATCAGGATATCACTGACTAGGAAGATTTTTCTTTAAAGACTAGCATGTGCACACACATGCACAAACGTGCACACACACACACACACACACACACGCATACTTGCTGTATTACTTATGCTAAATTAACTCAGCAGATTGTTCTTATACATGCACACGCGCGCGCGTGTGTGTGTGTGTGTGTGTGTGTTTTCAGGGATTGATCTCTTCGTTTTAGATAATCTGTCATCCTGTAGAAGACTGACTTACTCTCTCCCAGCAACCACTAAATGCTGGTCTTTATGTGGGAGTATAAATAGATATTTATTTAATTGTGAGATTTCTCTCTTTCACAATGGCAAGTAAATTTGAAGTGCATTTTTTCAGGTACTACCTATGTTGCTACATTTATAAGATGTTATAGGTTCAGCCTCCCCATCATATATAGTAGGCACTATATTACAACAGACTCCTCACCTTCTGGATTCTATAATCTTCCTGCCCATTTAATGATGTTCTCTGAGTCTTAGATATGGGGGTTGTGTAATAACAATTGGACATTCATACGCCACACTCATTTGTTCTTTGTATTTTGACTAGTTTTGTTTTTTTTCTTATAGTCAGTCTTCAGCCAAAACAAATTTTCTTTGATGGGGGGGAGTGGGAGCTTTACTTATTGTGATTGTAGTGGTACATGTAACACAGTTGACAATTATTTTGGTTTAAAGAAGCAGGTTCACCTTCAGGGTCCACGGCCTTACCAGCTACTTATATACAGCTTTATAGTATCTGGCATTGGTTTGTTCTTGTTGAATATGGCTTACTTCCAGTTAGACAGCTGTTGGTTACCCTCAGAGTATGCACTATGCACCTTTTGTATACATTGCCATTCTGGTTATTCTTGAGGTCCATGGACATTCAGTCAGGCAGTATTGTTCTCCTCCCTTTACTACTTGCACAGTTCACTCTAGTGCTGTGAAAGCTAGTCTTCAGGGAGAAGCCTTCCCGTCAATTTCTTCTTGAGTCATCCGGAGAATCCTTTCTGTCAATTTTCTTGAAGCATCCAAGGCCTTTGTCAGAAGTGTTTGGTAACAAAATAAATTTTATAGCCTTTCCTCTCTCTAAAACATACTTAATGGTATAATTTAAAGCAATTTTCTTGATAAAATTTTAAAAATAGAATATTTTTAAATTGTATTATTTCTGTACAGAAGAAACACTATGAATGGGAAAAATATAAATAATTGAAATGTGAATAGGAGAAAAAGCCAAGAACTCATTTGCAGTTTAAATAAAGCCAACTTTCATTTAATTATACACTAGTGGGCTTTAAGCATATACTTTTAGTCAAGTCTGTAAAACTGCCAGGTGCTAAAGTCACATCGATAGGCCAATAATGGACTGTGCTTCCTAGTCAGAGATTTTATACAAAATAAAAAGCTTTCAAGATTTGGCTCTGAGACAAGGTTTTCAATGTTTCTATTTAGCTTGGTAAAAATGTACAATGGATTCCAATGCAGAGTAGGGAAAGGTTTTTAGTTCATAAATGCGGGGTACTTGCTCCCATTTCTCAGTGCTGTTCTTACTTGTTAGAATGAGGAGCAAAGGCGGTAGGACCCTAGGAAGGGCACTTCTCAGGATATGTTAACACCCTGAATTTTATTAACTAATTAGTAGTTAATAAAATTATTGATTAAAAAGTTCTAGCATGTTGATTTCCCATTTTTAAGACCAGTTACCTTGCTCATCTCTTTACTATTAGTGTTCACGTTCACTTTTGAGTGCATAGCCATGGGAATTGCATTGGAAATTTGAAAAAAATAAATGCTGAACAAAGATTTTATTTTGATTAAAAAAGTACAAAATGTTGTTATAGGCGAGACTTGCAAGGTGCAGATAACTTATAGTTAGGTTTTGAAGTAAGTTATAAGGACCTTTCCCTAGGCACCGGGTAAGATACATGCGTTCTTGCTCCACTGTACTAGAATTTTGTATAACTGAACTCTGCATGGGAAAGAGAGTAATATTTAGCAGACAGAATCTACGGACCTCTCCTGAAACCCCGATGACCAGCAAACCATGGAATTAGTTAATATACTTTTCTAAATCTGACTGAGACTTAGAAGAAGATCTTTAGCATGTGTTGTAACATTTCCCGTACCTTCAGTCATCTCCATCTTCCTCTCCTCTTCCAACATTAGTCACTGCACTTATTTCATTAGGTAGCCATGAATGAAGATCCATCAACTGAGAGATGAGTATGACAGAGATGACAGAAAGGCAACAGTAATCACCAGAAACAGAGCTCGACTGTTTTTACTGTGTTCAATCTCCCATCTAGAAGATTCTCTGACTACAACTCCATAATTGAGAAAATTAAGTGCTTTATTTAAGGTTACTAGAATTCTATGTTTTCAGATTAATTTATCTGGATCAATGATCTATTGTCCTCCATAGACTATGACTTATGTTTTAATGCTGTTGAATGATAATGCAGATGAAAAAAGGGAGAACAGGCTATTGACATCAAAACTAAGAAACCATGTTTCTCGTAGTCTTTATTCGTTCAAGACCCATGCTAATCAAAAAAAATTAGTATTATCTTCTTTCTTCTAGAGGATCTTCCATCACAGAACCTATTAGATTAAGATAATCCCCAAGTATAATTTTGGTTACTACTTATGAAAAGTTACATGGTTGGGCTCAGTGAGTAAAGATATTTGTTGCCATGCTTGACCACGTGAGTTCAATTTGTAGAAGGAAAAAAAAACTCACAATTTTGAGGTATGCTCTAACCTCCACATGCATGGTGTGACACACACACACACACACTCACACACACACAGAGTTGTATACATGAACACATGTGTGTACACACACAATTTTAAAAATGCTGTTTTAAATAATATTTCTAGGCTATTAAATGTTTAACTTTAACAATTGACTGAACATTTCCAAGGGAAAGTTTTTTTAAACTCTGAATTAAGAGTGGGATACTGAATGCTAAGTGCACTTGTGGTTCAACAGGGAAAGTCAACAACACAGTATTTGAGTATTTCCTTTCCATTTTGCAAGGCTAGCTCGAAAATTTTGCATTCCTTTGTAGTTGTTTCAATTCTAAAGAAGTAGACCAGCTTTGTCTCCAACTTTCCTTTCATCCCGTGCAGACCCAAGTGAAAAATGGCTTCTTGGAGTGACACTTGTATTTTGCATGTCCTCTTCACCTGGACTGTCCTCTTCAACCCAGAAACTGGCTGCTCCAGGACACAGAATGACAGAGGAAGAAGCACTCTTCCCCTCTCTAGTGACTACTGCCATTCCTATCAGTCGTAATCAGGGGTTTTATGGATAAAATAACCTTCTATATAACCATCCTGGGGTACATTGCCAGCCTGCGGTACATTCACATTGATCAGTGTTTCTGAGGCACCTTCCCCACTTAGCCCCTTGATAAAGAAGATCTGCTTTCATCTTTGTTCTACTTTATTTCATTTTATTTCTGTCTCAAACAACTTTTCAGCTCCTCATTATTCACATTTCCTTAATGACCTTTCTTGGTTGGAGTCCTAGTCCTAGCAGAAGCAAGTAATGGAGACCCCTTCTCTTGACCTATGTGGTAACTTTTCATCCCTCTTCTAACAGGAGATGGGGATGAAAGATACTTATTGTATCCCTCCCTCTTTATGTTTAGTAATGTAAAGGAACAGTTAGGGAACTTGTCCTTGAAGCAGATAGTAAAAAAAAAAAGAGGACGATGACAATTTCCCCTACTTGATGAAGCCTCCGTTTTCAGGAGCCATCCTTTGTCAAAGCATCTGCCACTTCTGGAAACACTGTCTGTGGGGCACTTATATCCTGGAGATGGGGAAAGGCAGGTCCTTTTGGAACTGTGCCTTTAATGCTTACAGGAGGATCGTTTTCTTCAGATTCAGGGAGCCTTTGTCCCTAGTCTGTAAGCTTACTCACCGGTTTCTGAGAGACAGGAAATAGCTTGTCACTGCCCTCCCACACAGGAGCATTAAGCCGTACAAAGGAAATACGAAAAAAATAACTGGAAAAGATTCTTAGTTACCATTTTCGTGGAACATCAGGCATTCTTCAACTTTGTCTCTCATATATTTTACGCATATAAAAGCATGCAGCATGACCCATAGTGCAACCACAGACATATAAATAGCAGTATGTATTTGGGGAGAAGTTTTAAGGTGAATTCAGTAGTGCAAATATGATGTTTACTTCACTATTCTTTTCTTATCATTAAAAACAATAATAGTGTGGTTTTATCAGTTCTATGTTTCAATGTTGTCTTCCTAATATGTAACCAACATTTTTCATTTTTATATGCATTAGGAGAACTCCTGAATGTAATATCTTTCTGCTGAGTTTATATCTAGTTTCATCTTTGTGATCATGTTGCTAGGTGATTTTGGAAAGTTCTTGTAGCTTCTATATGACAGTTTCATGTCAACAATTTAGAAATGTATTCAGTCTCTCACCTCATGCTGAAAACTAGTGCCCATTGTTAAGAAAATGATATTGAACGATTAATTTAATGTGTTTGATCAATATGTGTCATCTGATATTTTTCAGTTCCCAACAGACTCATTGGTATCTATAATTTTAGAGAAACGTTTGAAGAGTAGGCCATCGAATGTCTGAATTAATGATTTTGGTTACTGACATCTAGCAATTTAGAAATAAAGTTATGGGCAGATTGTGTGGGTAAATATGAGTAATTAAAATGACTTTGAAAAATTATTAATAGAAGGTAATCTGAAACTGAGTTACTTTAATTAGAATATAAGATCGGTCGATTTTAAACATTAATATTTTCACAATTTTAAACCTTGTAGTAATTATTACTTGGAAAGTCTGTACATGTGGTATATTCCATCAAAATATTTGATTTCCTAATTCTTTAAAGTAATGGCTTAAACTTCCGAAAACTTTGAGTATTGAATGTGTAAGTGAGGGGTCAGCATCCAGTTGTTGCAGATCACCTGGTAGAATCCTTTCCGACTTAAGGTGCTTCGGTCATTAATAGCAATAGCCCAATTCACACCTGGATGGAAAGGAGGGAGACAAGCAAGTGTTCAAGATTCCATGTACGGTGGTATTATGTCAAGGATGTTTTCTTCAGTAACGAAATCTCTCTGCCTGCCAAACCACATTTAATACACTGTTTTTCTTACAAGGACATTACTGTGAGATTTGCATTGCTAAGCGTTTTGTTGCAATTTAGCCTAGATTATAGTCATAGCATTCGTTTTCCATACAGCAATCACCTTTTCTAAAGACTATGAATCCTCCTAGATGATTATCATTTTTTTTCCTGATGCAGTTTTTGTTTTGTAGGCCTTTGAAGCTTCTCCTTTGTGATAGCTTCCCATTTGGAAATTTCTATACCAAAAGATTTCCTTGGAAATTTCTTTCTTTTACACCCCAGTTTTTGCTTGAATTTGTTTTTCCTCAGAGATATGATACTGTTTAGTAACAGCCATATTGAAGATTACCTTTTGTTCTGGCATTTTGCAAAATACCCAGGGTTATCTATTTTGATGGCAGCATATAGTAGAAAATCCTAAAAGACACGTCATGGATTCCTCACACTGTATATTTGCATTTAAAACAAATAATCTGTAACATATTTATAGAAACAGAAATGTACCACTGTGTTCTTTTAAAAATCAGCAGTCTCTATGGCTTGAGAGGTAATAAACAGCCCAAGGACTCCTCAAAATTCATGAAGTTTGTACAAACCAAAATTTATTTTTAAGTGTTGAATAAGAAACAATTTCCATTTCAGGTTCTTTTTAAGCCTGCACAATGCATAATTACAATTAGCTGATTGGCAGCAGATCCTTCTAGTGATTTAAAATCATTATGCAGTTTGTTTCACTGTCCTCTCTCAAAGTTCTTTGATTGCTAATTTTAAAGGCTTATACTCATTTCAGAATGAGAAATGTTGTATATTCAGAATTTGGAGAGCAAAAATTATATTCATGTTCAATTTTTTTACTTTAATAGAAACTTTAGAATAGATATGAGGGAAGAAAGAAAAGGCAGCTTAATAATCTAAAATCCAGACGATTTCTAATAACATGTAACTTCTTGTGTTGAGTTAGCCCACCTCAGAAATTCCATCATTGCCATGAGTTTTTATAAAATGTGCACATTGAAACATGTACAACATAAAACAATGTATACAAGTTTTTCTAAAGTTCTATGTTTTATTCAGACTCTGTCCTTCTGCCCAAGAAAAATAGATTAATTTATTTCAGCTTTCAGAGTCCATTTTCTCATTTTTCTTTTAAGAATTTTAGGGCTATACAATCCCAATATTTATTTGTATTTGTTTATGTTACCCATTTTACCACACAGATTTAGTAAAGGGCTATCTTTTTGCTTGAACCACATAAATATTAAACATGCAAAATATTCTGTTGGACTGAAATTCTTGTGCTAGCACTTTGTGCTTTTTTGTTCTGAAATTCTGTATTGGAAAACAAGTATTTCCTTCTACATATAAAACAACATAATGGAGAATGAAACATTCTAGTGACTGATTTTGATGGACAACTCCTCACGATTGAGATAGCTTGTATTTTTGCTCCAGAACTAAATAACTATAAGTTGATTCCATTATTCCATTATTAGTCTCTACTTTTGCTCACATTTTCAACACAATAGATGCCCTGGGGTTTACTATTCATTTTATTTATCTGCTGTGTCACAAAGCAAAACACAGTCACCGGCTTTGAGCCCAAAAAGCACAGAAAGTAAAGCACAAAAAAACAAGGAATAAAACAGTATCTTTTCCTCATTCTGCTTTGTTTTACACATCACAAATTAAAATATAAAAGTATGTTTAAATATTGGGCAGAGCTTTCTCTATCTAGTATATGCCTAAAGAGTTCTATTACCTAATTGTCTTCTTAACCACCTGGTTAATTGTCAATTCCATGGCTCCTCTCTCTGACAACGGCATACTTCTCGACAAGTATTAATGTTTGCTCGCTGAGATACCGGTTGTGGTATGGGGCATGGAAGCATAAGCAGTAAGACTTTCCCTTCTGAGCTAAAAACCATTCAGATGAAAACAAATGTTATTGTTACTTCTCCACTTAAAATCATAAGAGTTTTGGTCAACTAATGTTTAAATACACATGATAAAGACCTTTAAATGCCCTAATCAATTGAATTGGAGACTTAAAGGTGGCAGCACTTCATTTCTAAAGTCACAGAAAATATTAAAGAGTTTGCTTGTCTGTGGATGGCAGAGATGGCTAAACTGTGGGGAAACGTTCTAACACATATTTTTTTTCTTAATTAGTTTTTATGTCATAAATTTCCTTAAAAACATCAGAGCCAAAATATTTGGTATATTTTGAAAAGCCTTGTTTGACTTAATGTAAATAAAAGCACTGCACCTGTAAATGCTGGTTTTTTTTTATGATGCTCTTATTCTATGACCCTTAATTTTCACATAATACACTAAGGTATTAAATTGCTTATTATCACACTTAAGTCAGTGAAATAAATTCAGATTGAATTTAAATTGAGAACAAGAATGACTGTTTCCATTTTTTCACTGACCAGTACACATTGTATAAATTGGATGTTACATAATTTATAAGAATAACATAAATATTTGACTGTACCTTGATTATTAGAAAAAGCATTCAATGGCTTTCTCCATTCTAACATAACTTGGTAGAACATCTGAAACACACACCTTTGCAGCCGTAGATATTTTTAACTCATGCAACTGACAGGGTTTTCTTCTCCCCATGGTCCCAGGCAAGCAAACACTTGAGTGCTTCATTACATGGATCATTTGTGCTTCCTAGATAACCAGAAGGCGTGACTCTTGTGTTGATCACTTATAGGACATTTCCCCTGAGGCCTTACAAAGAGAATTCTTGAAAACCATTCTTATCAGCTTCTCCTCTCTCTCTCTCTCTCTCTCTCTCTCTCTCTCTCTCTCTCTCTCTCTCTCTTTCTCTGTCTCTCATTATTGATAACATATCTAGAGAATAATATTTGCTAGGTCCTGACACAGATTTGGAAGAGTGTATTGGACCCTGGAGAGCTGATGTTTTCCTTCACTGACTAGAATTCAATCATCCTTTAGTATCTAGTGAATTTTAAAAAGTCTTTAAGCAAACACATCACAAAAATTATAGTTTTCACACCAGAAATTATATAATTGTGAAGGTTCATCAAAAGATAGATAAGAACATATATTAGCGTTATATATGGAATGTGTTACAGACAATGTAATTGAGAAGCATTAGGCTGGAGAGAAGCCATGGCAGGACATTATGGCAGGTGCTGTTAAGATTCCACTCTGTATCTTTACAGACTGTTACAAATGGTTTAAAGGGATGGATGCGTATTGGGCTTTTTATGTTTAGGTGGGCAATCGTATCTTATCAATTGGGTCAAAAAAAAAGCATTAGGTTAAGAAACTTTTGTGTGCTAGATTCTAAATTTTAAAGTTTAGATATAATCTAAGAAGTGTATAATTTTTAATAGCTTTTAATTTTTTTCTAATCCAAATGCTTTATATAGGTTTTTTCTTTTTTCATTAGGTTTTGTATTGTACTTTTTGAATGTTTCTAACACTGCTTCTGTGCTTTCATAAGCAAGGGAGGAAAAGTTTTATTCCATCTAACTATTTAGTAGCAAAATTTGATAACTTATGAACTATATTAATGATGCAACATGTAAATAATGTCGGAATTTAAATATGAGAAAGAACGTTTTTGTGGTATTGAGTATAATTACAGGATATATTCAATGCAGGCTAGGAAGGAGGATGAGTGGTTGAGGGCTTGTGTAGCCCAGGCAAAGCCTTGCAAAACTACACACCAACCAGGTAGTCAACTGAACTTGAAACAGTTTACACAGATTAAGCACAGGTGAGTAGTTGTGCATTAATTATATATGAAATATAACTGCATATGAAAGGATATAGACTTTTATGTGTAATGAATTCATAAAAAAGAATCATGCACAGATCAAAGTAGTTGATTGGCCTAAAGGGTAGGGGAACAAAATTGAGTCCAAGCAATTTTTCTTTTTTTCATTTTCAATTTTTCTTATTGTTGTGAAATATTCTTTAATTTTTTAAAATTTTATGTATGTGAGTACACTGTAACTGTCTTCAGACACACCAGAAGTGGACATCAGATCCCATTACAGATGGTTGTGAGCCACCACGTGGTTGCTGGGAGTTCAACTCAGGACCTCTGGAAAAAGTCAGTGCTCTTAACTTCTGAGCCCTCTCTCCAGCCCCATTGTGAAAGATTTACTAAAAATTTTTAATGTACTTGGTCTATATTTTCCTTTCAGTGGCTACAAAATCAAACCAAATAACACCATTTCATTAACTCATTCAAATGCATGTTCTCTCTTGAAGAAAACTATACTATTAGCAGATATGTCACTTGTGTCCTGGTGTTCCATTAAAAATATTTACTCAGAAATATTTGATCCTCCTTCACAAATCTGTTATTTTTAATTTTATTGTTGTCCATTTTGGGTGGATATAAAGTAGAGAATTTACAACATGCTTAGGAGAAGGATCCAGCTTTTAGAGAGTTAACTGCAAGATTCCTTTTCTTGACCACTGCTGAGAACAAGTTTGTAGTTAGTGTATTATGGCAAGTGAAGGAAAAGACTCCATGTTCCAGAAGACTGACTGCAGACTTTGTCTTCTTAACTTTCAGTCTACAAAGTGGGCATGATTACAAGTCTTACTTTGTAGTACTTTTTAGGAAACTGCACATATATATATATGAGAGAATTTAACTGAATGTTGCTTTGGAAATATAAGGACTGATATTTTAGAATGTTTCCTTTTAAACTTCCCAGGAGAATGTCTAGTATTTGAAGAATCTTATTTTGATACCTATTAAAAGATATTCTCTTCTCTTTTGAAAGAGCTGGTCTTTTTTTTTCCTTGTGAACTTGCCTTCATACCATGTTCACACTAAGCAGTATCAGGCAAACTTTATGAACGATTTTTGTGTAGTGCTCTAGGAAATCAAGGGCATAAGCTCTTTGAGTACCACCGAGTAATCTAGTCAATGTATAGAACAACTTATATCATATTAAAATTTCAAACAATAATTTGCCCCAAGAATGGGGAGATATCTAAAGATTATTGCATAAAATTAAAAATGTCCACAGCCTAAAGGATTCTAAGATTTGGCATAGTTATTGTTCTGTATATTTTTTAAAATATTATAAATTAATTTAAAACTACAGTTGCAAAAAGCTATGCTCTTTAGAGAGAGTGCACTTAAGCATATGCTACACTCTAAGAGTGAGCAACACAAGTGTAGGGCCAGTTAGGAGTTATGTGCAGAGTGAAAAAAAGCACACTCAAACGTTGGGTTGTGTGTTGAAGGCAAAGAGAACAAGAAGTTGATACTGGGAAGAAAATGGCAATTTGTCACAAGAATATTGAAAAATGGAAAAGTAAATTTTTCATTATTTTTAAAATGTTTCATCTTTGTAAAGCTTATCTCACTGCATAATATATTGAATTATGAGTCTTTCATTACAATCTTGCTTCCTATGTAGCTCTTATTAGACTTAGCGGCCATCATGAGGTATGGGATTTGAGGCAAGATTTAAGCATTTTGGAAACATCTCAGGCTACTCTATTGGCAAGATATGGGCTTTGACCATATGGTGAGTCGGGGCACTTACACTTGTTCTAGAAATTTATTCATATTGGCCTGCTGCAAGAAATTAGCACTGTTCACACTTGTTTAGCCTTAATCAAAATCTTCTTAGCTGAAGCAGTAGGGTAAGGTCACCATCTGCCACAGAGGAATCCCAATACCAATGCCAATATCAACTGCATACCAGGATTGAGGTGCTTTTCAGTCTTTGAGACTTTCATAAAGAGCTTCCTATGGATTAAATGTAGATCACTTTCCCCTCTAATCTGTTTAGATCACAACTTATATTTTATATTGACAGCTTCATGATAACAGCTATGAAATCTACAAGTGTGTGATGATTTGCCATCTTTGGGGATTACACTATGGTAACTTTTAGACATTCAGGTATTTTAAGATCCAGCATGCTATTTGGGAAAGATACCACTTGAAACTTTAGCTGAGGACTTGAGAATGTATATTTGAATGTTTTAGGAAAGGTCTTAGACTAAATTTTCTTGACTAAAATGTAGGATTTTACTGCAGCTTTTATTTTAGTGGAATAATTTTATGATAAACAAATTCATTGAAAACTAATAAAAGCTAATAAATGAATGTATAAATCCAAAATGTTTGCATGAACAAGTCCTTGTAAAGTATTAGGTACTTATAAAATCTGTGGCTTCCAATTTTACATGTGAGATGACATCTAAAAATTTCAATGACATTTTTGCTTACATCTTTGTATCTTGTATAGTAAGTCACTTTACTTTGTTTAGTGTATTTTTTAAAAATAATTATAATTAATGGTTACTGGATACATGTGTATAATGCATATACCTTTAAAATTTATTTCTGTATTTTTATATTTTAATATTTCTCTCTCTCTCTCTCTCTCTCTCTCTGTGTGTGTGTGTGTGTGTGTGTGTGTGTGTGTGTGTGTTGGGAAACACAAGTGTCATTGTGATTAGGAGTTTATTCTGTCCTTCCAGCTAGTGTGTAATGGGGATCAATCTCTGTTCCTCTAATTTTTATGACAAGGACTTAGCCAATGCTAAGCCACCTTGTCAAATGAGAAAATGGAGTTTAAAAATTAATGCAAACAAATGAGCTTATTCTTTCATTAAGCCTTTTATATCAACTATTTTAAAAGTATTTTAAAATTTAAAGTCTATATTTAATACTAATGAACTTTTTTTGTTTTGATCTACATCTTATTTCCCACTTGCTTTGCTATTAATATCAGTACATCCCTAAATTCTGAAACATATATCAATTCATTGAAGTAGAAGTTTTCAGTAAAGAGCAAAAGTAGTGAATAACAAACAATTGAAAAGAATGAACCAGCAAGTTGATGGCACCTCTTTATTTTACTCTTATTTTACAGCTTGTTCTTTCAAAATGATACAAATTAGACAGGAAGTGTCTAGACAGGCTCAAATTCTCTTTCCTATTTCAATAGCTACTAATCTCATTTCTTTGACCTCATTTTTTCTAACCTTTACAACTTCTCAGTTTGTACTGTTTATTAGAATAAACTTTATTAGCAATGATCATGGGATTACCTGTCTTAAAGATGCTGTGAAGTGATTTTAATTGTTTGTTGTATTTTTGGTAGTTATATCATGTATAAATTTAATTTTCAGTAAGAAATATGATTTTCATACTAACCTTATAATGTTCCATTTAAAGCCCAGGATTCCATCATGTTCCTATTTTTTTATGTTTATTTATATCATGTATTGTAGATAAGGAGACAAAAATGAGTCTGGGAGGAGGTGCATGGGAATTTGAGGATTTAAATACATTATACAAATATACTAATATTTATGTTAGTTCTAGGTAATAAACAACTAATTTTTATTTTTTATTGAAAATAGATTCTGTTGTCATACAATATATCCCAATTATAGCCCTCCTCCCAGTTCATCCCCACCTCCCCTACTCTATGAATTTGTTTCTTTTAATCTCTCATTAGAAAGGAACAGACTTCTAAGGGATAACAAAGACTACAAATTGAAATATAATAAAATGAAGCAAATTCTGTCATCAAATATGGACACAGCAAGCTAACAAGAGGAAAAGAGTCTTAAGAGCTGACACACTCTTACAGCTAGGATTCCCATAAAAATACTAAGCTAAAAGCTATAATACATTTACAGAGTACCTAAATGCATATGCATGTAGGTTTTGCGCTTATGGCTTCAATCTCTGTGAGCTCATATGCTACTAGCTTAGTTATTTTGGTGGATCATATTCTTCTGGTATCCCCTAACTCCTCTAATTCCTATAGTCTTTCCTCCCTGTCTTCCAAGGGCTTCTGAGTTCTGTGGAGAGAGATTTTGTGGACACCTCCTGTGTAGACTTTCTCTTCACATAATGTCTGGCTGTTTTCATTTGCTGACATATGAAGACTTTCTGATGATGACTAGACATGACACTGATATATAGGTATAGGAGGATATCATTAGGAGTCACTTCATTGATTTTTTTTTAAAAAAGGTTTGGTTTTACCTTAGATCTCGGGACTAACTAGTATGTGGTTCTTGATGACTCAAGTAGAATTTCAAGTAGAACTTCTCATAGAGTGGGCCTTAAGTCAAATCAGACTTTGGTTGGCTATTCCCACAAGTTCTGTACCACAGTTGCCCTAGAACATTTTGCAGGCAGGACATACTGCAGATCAAAAGTTTTGTGGTTTGGTTTGTGTCTACATTTCTCTTTGAGTAGCCTACAGAGTTTCTTCCTACACCAAAGAGACTAGAATGTAGGGGTATAAACTCCATGCAGGCACCAGCTCTACTTCTCCATTTCAATGAGTTGTAGTGGCATTGTCCTTGGCAATCAGGCCCCAATGTCAGTTTTTGGTGAGAAAAGAGAGCCTTTGCCTTAGCAATAGCCTGAATTCTTTAGGGATTTATATGGAAACTTATTGGCCAACAACTCAAATGGAGTGTAACCCAGTCCCACCGCTGGATACCTCATAAATTAGAAGAGATGAACAGTTCAGTATTCACCCTCATGAGGATCCCTTTCATAGTTTCCAGAAAGTTTTTACAGCACTAGTGTTTCATGCAACACCACAAATGCCCCATAGTTCTAACCATCTTTCTCCATACCTTTTTTCATTTCATTTACTCCCACCCAATACTGACTTACATTCACACCAATCACAAGTCTATCCATAGGAGAACCAGGTTCTTTTGGAGACAACTTCTTTTTATCTAACCTCTCTGGATCTACATATTGTAGCTTGGCCATTGTTTACTTAATGGCTAATATCCTTATATAAGTGAATACATATCATATTTATCCTTCTGAGTATGGGTTACCTCACTCAGGATGATTTTTTTCTAGTTCCACCAATTTGTCTGCAAATTTTATGATGTCATTTTTGGAACAGCTGAGTAAATAACTTTGGTAAATTTACCACATTTTCTTTATTCATTCTTCTGTTGAAGGACATCTAGGTTTTTCCAGTTTCTGAAGCTGTTGTGAATAAAGCTTCAGTGGTTGGGCAAGTGTCCTTGTCACAGGATGAATCATCCTGTGGTTATATACCCAAGAATGGTATAACTGCATCTTGAGGTAGATTGATTCCCAACTTTCTGAGGAACTGCCACTTTGTTTTACATAGTGGGAGTACAAGTTTTTACTCCAACCAGCAATAAGGGGGAGTTTCCTCATCCTCACCAGCATGAGCTGTCACTTGTGCTATTGATCATAGACATTCATAGAATATCAAAGTTGTCCTTCTCTGTAGTTCCTTGATGGTTAAGAACTTAGAACATTTCTTTAAGTGCGTCTTAGTCATTTGAGATTCCTTTGTTGAGATCTGCACTCCATTTTTAATTGGATTACTTAGGTTTTTTTTAATATCTGGCTGTTTGGTTTCTTAAATTATATTTTGGACATTAATCCTCTATCAGATATAGAGGTGGTAACATCTTTTTCCACTGTATATGCAGTCTCTTTGTCCTATTTATTGTGTATTTTGCGTTACAGAGTTTTGTATATTTTGCAATCAAGGCTTTTTCCAACCTTCTTTTTTTATCAGCTTCAGTGTATCTGGTTTTATGTTGAGGTCTTTGATCCACTTGGACTTTAGTTTCATTCAGCGTGATAGATACAGATCCATGTGCATCCTCTGCATAAACCCATCCAGTTTTACCAGCAACATTTGCTGAACATGCTGTCTTTTTTCCCAGTGTGTATTTCTGGTTTCTTTATTAAAAAGTTAGGTGTTCATAGGTATGTGGACTTTTGTATAGGTCTTTAATGTAATCCTATCAACCAACTTGTGTATTTTATGCCAGTAAGATACAGTTTTTATTACTATATCTCTGTAGTATAGATTAAAATTGGGAAGGATGGAACCTCCAATCCAGTAGTTCTTTTATTATTTAAGATTGTTTTAAATAGCCTGAGTTTTTTGATTTTCCATATGAATCTGAGATTTATTCTTTCAAGGTCTATAAAGAATCATGTTGGAGTTTTGATGAGGGTTATTCTGAATCTGTAATGGCCATTTTTACTATGTTAATCAATAAATCCATGAGCATGGGGAATCTTTCTGTCTTTTGATATCTTCTTCAATTTCAAAATCTACATGTAGTATCACGCCTACCAATTTAAATTTAAAAATTAGTTCTGAAGTATTTGCTGAGTTCTTTTTTTTTCCCCAGAGCTGGGGACTGAGCCCAGGGCCTTGCGCTTGCTAGGCAAGAGCTCTACCACTGAGCTAAATCCCCAACCCCATTTGCTGAGTTCTTAATACATTTTACTGATGTCATTATACTTTGTTAAAATTTTACCATGTTTCTTTATTGGCTTATTTCTTAGAAGCAAATTACTAGCATGACCATGCTATTTCTTATTTAATAAAATAGGTTTTGGTGTTGGTAATTTGTATACACAGTTACATGTTAGTGTTTGTCTGTCTTTTACAATTTTACCTCCAGAAACCTTTCAGAGTTGATATGTAAATGAAACTCAATACTGGTTTGATAGATCTTTATCATTCAGATGTTTATATAGAGCCAGTAGTTATAACTTTGTATTCTGACATTATTTATTGTGAATATTCTAAATTTGATATGCAAATAACATATTAACACTTGATAGGGAAGATGAGAGAAGTTGTCAACTCTGATGTCCTTATAATGTTACTCAGGTGTTAGCAGAAGATTTAAATTATATTGACTTTAATCTTGCTTGCCAGCCTGTGCACAACCTCTCATGAGTCTTTTGCAAATGTACAAAAGGACTTGCAACGCTATTCTGCTAAACATTTTTCCCAACTCTGGTTAAGTTTCTATAATGCATTGCAGAAACTCATGATTGTATAAACCTCTGCTTCAGTACTCATAAAGTAGATTTATACTAATTATTGTCAAGAAATAAACTGCTGATGATTTTAGGAGAATAAAACAAAAGGCCCCATCACATTAATTCAAATTACCTTAAACTAGAACTTAACCAAATCTGCTATTTTGTTATCTGTACAATTTAGTTGACTCCCAGATCAAAGTTATACAATTTTCTTCCTTTGGCATTTTTTTCTGATTAATTTTTCTTCCTCTCTGTGTAGGATAAAAGCAAATCTACTCCCTCTCGATATGAACTCCATTTTCCAATTCCTGTAGAGCTTCACTGTTGCTCTGATTTAGATCTTGACCAAAACATTTCATTCTATGAATTTATAGCACATTTAACAACATGAAAAAGTTTCCTGAAAAGTGTTTTAAAACAAGCATTAAGATAGAAATATATTTATATTGTTACCAAGATATTACTTTGCAGGTTAGGTAAGTATTAGAGTTTTTAAAACTCTGATAAATGAAATTTTTACCTCCTTTACTTTTTTATTTTCTTTTAGTCTTAGAAATATCATTAGCTTTAGAAAGGTAGGAAATGCTCTGTAATGGTCTATAATATTGACATATAAACAGAAGAAACTATTGATCATGAAATTATGAGCAAGAACTATCCGTGTAATGTGAAAAAAAGAGGCATGAATAGCGGGCTGCCAAGCAGGAATTGCTTGCAACCAATAGCATGAATTTTATATATTTTTTCTCATCAATATGATAAAATGCCTTACAGAAACAACTTAAAGGTAGAAAGAATCATGTTTGGCTCATGGTTTCAAAATGTTCAGTCAGTGGGTCCTTGATTTCATGTTTTCTTAACTTCAGATAACAAGGATATGTGTTGTTTCCACACATTTCATGGTTGACCAGAGAGCAGAAAGTGTAGCCTGTGTTCATACTTAGATTTTTCTTTTTTTCCCATCCAGGGCCCCAAGCTCAGTTGTTGCAACTCACACTCAGGGTGAGTCTTTCTCTCTCAGTTAATCTCAGAAAAAATTATCACAGATATAGCTAGAGGTGTGCTTTCTACTTTCCAACTTAAATCTAGCCAACATCACAGTGAAGAGTAACCATTAGAAGACACGTTTTGCTGTTCTATATAGTCTCTCTTATGAACACACGGATTATTTTGAATTTTAAATGTCTCTTCCTATCAATTTTATTGTGAATTTCATGCGATTAAACTGCATCATTAATGACAGATTGGAATTAATAATCTTTAATAGAGTTGAGAAAATCTGTGGTTCTGATATCTTTCCTAGGCCTTTGAAAGATAGGCTTACAAAATGTATAATTATAACCTTGTTTTTATAAAGGACATTTATAAACTTGATTTTTAAATTTGGAATGAATGTGGGTTATTTTATTCCAGCAAATGCATTATAAATCAAATAGAAATACTCATATTTTATTACTAGCAGGCTGATACTTATTAATTAACAATAAATTAATTCTCACACACCTGTAGTATATGCGAACTATGGGATACAACAAGAATTGCTAAAAGGACAGTAGTTATAAAAGATGCTTATTTACATTTTAAAAATATTTTGTTCACTTAAAGCTTGTACTTATTTGTGTCAAACTACAAGGAAAATCCAGGACATTTTTGAGTATTAAATATATTAAATTAAAGTATTCAGGGGATACAATTTTCATTCTTTAAAGCACAAATAATGAAGGTCCACTTAAGGAATAATTCAAATGCAGTTTGCCATGTGGAAGGTGTTGGTTTTGAATTCAATCAGAGAATAAATTCACCTGTCACACATTTTTACACATGCTTGAGAAGTCACAATGAAATATTCATATCGTTGGGAATTAAGATATATATATATATATTACTTTTCATTATATTTTCATTTTATATTATATTTAAATTAATTTTAATTACACACACCCACATATACACATGTTCAGTATATCTGTTTTTTTGGATCTACCATTATTAGGCCTACATTCAACAATGGAAAGAAATCCAATGAATCATGCTTCCTCCGGAAGCAAATGATACTTGTTTCATCAGTAGGTAGGACACTGATCAACAATAATATATGACTATGGTATGCTGTCATTAGTAAAATAGTTGCAGAAGGTAGAGATCTATAAAAGTCAGATGATAACAAGTGAGCCTTAGAAGCCGTGTTGTCATAAGCGGTTCTAGGAAGGTTTATTTTTTCACCGTGAACAGGTTGCAGGTGAGATACCATCTTGTGTTATTAAACCACATCAGGTAATTCATTCTGTTAAAGAGAAGAGTTTGCATGCAGACAGAACTGCATATGCTACAGGGCAAGCATGCATGAGAAAAGGAAAAGCTTTTGATTCAAGATAAGGTCCCGTACCACAGCTCTTGAAACAAGCAGTATAATCAGATGTATACTTTAGGGGAATTAGAGATTTTAGACATATTTGAGGCAGAGACATATAGTCTCAGCAATAGAGATCGATATTATTAGATGAGCTAGGTAAGAAATGGCAGCCTGGATGGGCATAGGGAAGTAAAGTGATGAGTGCATGAATGGGATGGGGGACCCAGTCTGATTGAGGATGTACTGGTAATAAGCAACAGTTAGAAAGCAAGATTTGTAAACAATCTTGTCCATTATCCACACCACCTAAATACAGCTTTCTTTCAATCTGTATAAAAGTATGGTTTTACTTTCATGTTAATAAATTGTTCAAAGAGAGACAAGTAATTATTCTATTGTTGATAATTTCAATAAGAATTTTATTTTACCCAATATGCAACTCTAGTACACTGTGTGTTGTTCAAGTAAAATTAGTTAAAAGTGTATTAAATGTTCCTAGGCTATCCTCTATAATCTTTCTAAAGCAGGGACCATACTTTAAAATCATTCTTTGTAGATTTAGAATGAGGCAGATACCCTTTCATGCTCATATTGTTTTATGACATATTGGTAGGAGGGATTTGATGATGTCAGAGGACTAAGATAATAGATGGTGGCAATAGTAGCCAAAACCCTTTGTTTATATGTATGGAATTTAAAAAAAACAAAAGTTTTATTTAAAAATCAAATGCTACAGAATTTATAGTAAAACAGTAAATAATTTATGAAGGCTTTTACATTATTTATTTTACCTTTTATTAGTTCTTTGAAAGACCCATAAACTATGCTTTGTTCATATTCATCTCAAACTCTTCCAAGATCCACTCACTGTATTTACTTACCCACACAGCTTTGTATCCCTTTTAAACCCTTCAAGACCAATTTTGCTTTCCAAATATTCTTGGGTGATTTTTTCTTCCACTGGCGAATGGTCTATGTATTAGGTCTACATTCTTAGAGAAAACTCCCTCTTCTCACAAGAGCTACCAATTACCAATATCTCCACAACTAGGTCTGGTTTTAACCTGGCTTGGACTTGTACAGGTTTTGTTTATGCATCTACTGTAGCTCATACATGAAGCTGCCCTGTTGTGTCTATGTTAAGCAATGCTCTGTCTTACGTTTTTGAATTTATGATGGATTAGATAGCACAAGATTATAAATAATAGTTTTCCAGCCACAAGCTTGCATATCCATGGGTCTTTTGTTAGTAGAATGTGTAATATATTTCTATTCCTATATGCTTTAGAATGCAATTGAAATAATCATAACTATTCTTCTGGTTTTCTGTAGTAGTTTTGTTGATCTACATTCCCTATCTCCCCAAAGAGTTAAATTAAAAATTAATATGGATAAATTATGCGCACATGACTTAGATCATAACAAGAGACTAGACACATATCACATTGCTTCACAAATATTTTTATATGTAAAGAATCACATCACAGTTGGCTTGTAGCCTTCCTTATTTATCCTTTTTAATATTTACAACTTTTTAGTCAACCTTATTTCCACTTACTCTAAGTATTAAGTCTACTGATTGCAACAGACACAAAGAACAAAATGAGAATTATAGTTGAGAAAGGTCTCAGTTGCACAGCTCCTTTGATAGCACACATGAATTATTCACAATCCATATATAATAGCATGTGTTTTATTCCTTAATACATCTACAACAATCTCATTCCCGAGGGGAAGCTACCCTGTTGCATGTGGTTTGTTTATTTAGTTTTTCAATGAAAGCTGAAGAGAGCATTGGGTATTCTCTCCAAGGACTGCTACAGCCTATATACTATAATTCATCACATTATTTCCCTTCTAAAAAAAGTCTTTGGAATGTCTACTGCTTTAAAAATACATTACATTTAAAGATAATGTTAAATGATTCTTATAATGTAGATTTATAATACTTAAATTTCTCTCTCTCTTACACACACACACACACACACACACACACACACACCCACACACACACAGTTTGCCAGTGTGAGAAAATACCTGCTTTTAAAGTGTTAATGTGATTTCAGCAACTGTCTGAAAGAATAGAAAGATTTTATGTATAGTATTAGTATTCTACTTTATTATCAGACTATTTCAGACATTGGAGATACTAAAGGTAAATATATATGTTTTTCTTTAATCTGGAAAATATACTATTGGTTTTCACAATCACTGTTTTATTTCAAAGTGTATGTAGATTATATGTCTTTAGGCATGTATAAAATTATGGGTACAGAATTTATGAGCTTCAAATTCTTCTATATTGGCAAATAAGTTAATCACTGAAAACATTTATCATTTTTATTGGCATAGCTGGCAGACAACAGACTGCTGCAGTCTTGAAGGAATACAGCTGCAGAGACCTATCATAATTCAAGTGAAATACGTTTGTCCTACCAGGAAAATGAAATAGTTCCAAATACCCTGGACTTTACATAGATTGGCAGCAACAACCTTGACTAAACATAGAATGTTTGCTTCAGCAAAATGAGTAGGTTTAAATACCAACACAATAGACTCTCCATCTCCCTCCAACTTATATCAAGTAGTTACATTTGTTATGTTTCTGCTTCATAGGACTAAATACCTTACAGAAACATGTTGGGCACAATTAGCTTTTTTTGGCTCCTGGTTGCATATAGCCCCATGCACCTGGGCAGTGCACATGGTTGCAGGTGAATTTCTTCATCAATGAAGATAAGAGAGGAGAGTAGACTACAGTCCTAGAATGATTTTCCATGCAAGACAGAACTCAATCATCAACTTCCTCCAGTTAGGCTGTACCTTCTGAGGTTTTTGCAACCTGCCAAACCAGTGGTCCCAATCTGGAGACCAAGTTGGTTCATTATTCAAACATTAGTCTATGGAGGAAATTTCATATTTGAACAATGCCACTAATTATAGATTTGGAATCATATATTGTTAAGGTACTTGAACAAAGATTTAATTCAGTTTCTTAATTTTATAGATACCAAAGTTCCATGCAGGAGAAATTGCCTTTGTAAGATAAGGCAGCTGTGTAGTAGCTGAGTCCAGACATAATACATGACTCAGGACTCTAGTCCAACCTAATATGCTTTGAATATTGAATTAAACTTAATTTAGGAGTAATAAACTAATTCGAATGATGAATACTTTCTTCTTTATGGGAAATTTGCATTTACGTAACAGAAAAGTTTAAATATTACATAGAAATGTACTTGTAACATTTTTGGAGAACTTGCTGTGTGAAATTTATATAAAACAGTGATAAATGTGTATGTCCATAATTTGTTTTAGTCATTAATTCTGGAAAGTAATTCTTACAGAATTTAGAGAAGGATTCATCTGTAAATATTAGTGATTTGATTACACTAGTCAAGGAAGCTTTAAAGGGAAAAGGGCCATTATATTGAAATATACTTGGAAGATAAAACATGAATATAAAATGAAAGTCTTTAATATAAATATTTGTTTAAGAAAAATAACACAATTATAGCCACATTTCTGCATAATGGGCAAAGAGAAACCATAGTTCTTTTGAGCTATGATGTGTGATTCAAGGGAGTTTTATATTTTCCATTTATGTTGCCACTTTCTGGTTGGTAGAAAATGTAATTAGCTGATCCTGTTATTTAATTCTGTTTTTAGTAAAATAGATTTACTTGTCTTTAGGAGGCGGTTGGGAGTATGCATTTATTTATTTCACAATGATATCAAACCTATGGATTTCTAGGTATTCTCTTCTATAACAATGTAAATTTTAACCTTTCCCCCTTGTAAGGATGAGATTTGTGACAATTGATGATCCTCAAATTAGATTTTTCCCTGGGAAATGCATAGCTTTAGGGAAACTATGCTCTTG
Source organism: Rattus norvegicus (assembly GCF_021556685.1). NCBI lineage: Eukaryota > Metazoa > Chordata > Mammalia > Rodentia > Muridae > Rattus > Rattus norvegicus. The sequence goes on along the minus strand of NC_141553.1, from coordinate 56,045,318 downwards.
TGATTATAGTCTCCTTCAGTCTTAATTGTTTTTCAGTTGTGGTGGCTACTACTGATTCATGGCTTTACACATGCAAGGCAAATATTTTAATGACTACAGGGGAGCTGCATCCTCAGCTCAGTTCTTCCCTCCCTCCCTCTCACCTTTCCTGCCTCCCATCTTTCCTTTTGTCCTCTCTTTCTTCCTTCATTGTTTTGTTTTGTGATAGAATCTTACTGTGAACCTCAAGCTGCCTTCAAATTTGAATCATCTTGCCTTAGCTTGAGTGCTAGATTGCAAGTTGGTAGCATGACCAAATTGGCTAGAATTTTTATCAAGTGAAATGTATGAGTATTGGTCAAATAGATTAGTTGGTGAATTGCTTTCATGAAGTCCTAAGGACCTGAGTCCAGATCCCCAGAATACATGTTAAAGCCAGATGTACAGCTGATACTTAACTCAAGGGAATGGAATGCGGTGAGGAGAAAAAGAAAGGGGGATCTCTTGGTTTGTTGACAATTAGTCTAGGCAAATGGCAAGGTCAGTTTTTTAGTGAGAGAGCACATCTTACAAAATAAGGTGGGAAGCTATAGAGAAAGACATCTGTTGACCTCTGACTTAATGAGGGCATACAGAAAACTTGTACACATGGTACTTACACATACATTTCAAGGAGAGTCACTGGAAAATGCTACATTAAAGTAAAAGAAGTTGTTTTCTTGGAGGAAGGAGGTTGGGAGGATCCTCTAGAGTGTACCAGAGACCTGGGAAGTGAGAGACACTCAGGACTCAAAGTGGGGGAACCCTAGATTAAATGCCCTACAGTGGGGGAGAGGAAACTTTTAGAGCCCACCTCCTTCAAGTGAGGGATGGGGTTGTTACTCCATGGTCAGAACTCTGTCTCATAATTCTTCCTGTCTGAAAGAAATGCCAGGATGGAAATGGAGAAGAGTCTGAGGAAAAGAAAGTCTAGCGACAGGCCCAAAGTGGGATCCAGCTGACACCATTACTGAGGCTATGGTGAGCTCACAAAAAAAGGGACCTATCATTACTGCCCTCCAAAGGACCCAACAAGCAGCTGAAAGAGTCAGATGCAGATATATGTACCCAACTAACGAACAGAAGCTGCTGACCCCTCTGTTGAATTAGAGAAAAGCTGGGGGAAATTGAGGAGGAGGGCAACCCTGTAGGAGAACCAGCAGTCTCAATTAACCTGGACCCCTGAGAACTTTCAGATACTGGATCACCAACCAGGCAGCAGGAAGTTTAGAGATTTGGTTGGGTGGGGTGGGATGGGGTGGGGAGGAGGTATGGGATGTGGAACAATCGGAGGGTGAATAAGGAGGGGAATAAAATCTGGACTGTAAAATGAAGGAAAAAACATTAGTTAACAAGCAAAAAAAGTGGGGAAGTGCAAAGTGGAAGACTGGATATTGCTGTGTGTGAAACTGGCTTTCTGTTAAGTCTATGAAATTATGGTTGTTTCTATGTGAAACAGTTTGTGTAAACTACAGATGAAATTAGATATAGCAAACATTTATAGATTGCCCAGTTTTTCAATTCTATGCTCATGAAAAGTTACAAAAACCTTTATACAAGAAACTGATATGATGCCAGGAGATACCTTTCTATAATATTCCCTTTGGCTCAGCTTGTTTCTGACTGAAGAAAGAATAGTTTGGGAGAAAAGGCTTCACTGACCTAATAGCTGTTTGGTATATACAGATATATTTCTTTTGTCTGATTTCAAACTGTGTTTTTCCAAAAAGCTAGAATTACCCAAGATGCAATCCACAGACCAAAGGAAGCTCAAGAAGAAGGATGACCAAAATGCGGATGCTCCCACTCCTTAAAAGGGGAAAAATATCCATAGGGAAAAATATCCATATGGAAGCAAAGTTTAGAGCAGTGACTCAAGGAATGGCCATTCAGAGCCTTACCCACATGCGGCCCATATATATACAGCCACCAAAACTAGATAAGATTGATGAAGCTAGAAAATGCATGCTGAAAGGGACCGAATATAGATCTCTCTTGAGAGGAACATCCAGAACATGTCCAATACAGAGGTCAATGCTAGTAGCAAACCACTGAACTTAGAACAGGACCCCCTTGGGGGGAATTGGAGGAAGTAATGAAAGAATTGAAGGAGCTTGCAACCCCATAAAAACAACAACGGCAACTAACCAGAGCTTCCAGAGACTAAACCACTACCGAAAGACTATACATGGACTGACCCAGGGCTCCAACTGCATATGTAGCAGAGAATAGCCTTGTTGGGAATAGCCAGTGGAAGGGGAAGTCCTTGGTCCTGCCAAGGTTGAACCCCCAGTGCAGGGGAATATGGGGCGGGGCAGTAAGGGGGATGTAGGGGGAGAATACCCATATGGGGGAGGGTTAGGGGAGGGGATGTGGGCTTATGGACAGGAAACCGGGAAGGGGAATAACATTTGAAATGTAAATAAAGAAATATATCTAATAATTTTTTTAAAACAGTCAAAAAGCAATCTACAGATTCAGTGCAATCCCCATCAAAATTTCAACACAATTCTTCAAAGATATGGAAAGACCAAATTCTCAAATTTACATTGAACAACAAAAAAAACCAAGATAGCAAAAACAATTCTTTACAATAAAAGAACTTCTAGGAGAATCACCATGCTTGACCTTAAGCTGTACTAGAACAATAGTGACAAAAACTGCATGATGTTGGTGAAGAGATAGATAGGTATTTCCATATTTCTCTGATTATAAGTCTGCATGAACCTCTCTGTTTAAGTGAGAATATAGAACAAATGGTACAGTTTATACTTAGTAATTTGCTTATAATTCTTGCATGTATAAAATTATTTTTAGCAATTGTAAAGTATGTTCATTTAGTGTAGCTTCTGTGTTCATGATGACATATTGGAAACAAATACTTCTCTCATATAAAGTATGAGAATTAGGTGCATAAAACAAGATGAAGTATTCAAATTTTCTGTATATATACTTGGTCATAGCATATTTGGCCTTAGAATCTACTCTGGGCAGCATCAGTTATTGGGTGAACTGTGCCATTAGCCCAGACTTCCTCATTTTACTCAGTATTGGCAGAAATCTGGATGAATTTGAGAACACTATGGGCTGGTACATTCTTTTAAAACATTCAACAAATGACTATTCTCTGTGCCTTTGCATCTATTTAGTTTAATGGTCCAACATGATAAATGCCCCAAATGTTCAAACAGTACATGGGGAGCAATATATTGGTAAATTATTATAATACAATAACCATAATATAAAATTTAATGCTTGCTAATTTTTATATAGTGGGGCTAAAATTTTCTAAGTAATTTTCATAAAAACCAGGAGAGAAACCATGGTGATTTGTGGAAATAAACACAGGATTTGAATGACACTGATTATTTTAGGCCTAAGCTTAGAGTATACAATTCCCCAGACCAGATGAACTTCAGTTCTTCATGTAGAACATAGAGTTAGTAGCTTCAACACTGCGTGACTTACACATAATAACAAAGACAGTGTAACTTGACTTACCTGTAAGAATAAATATAATAAGACTTGCAATCAGGAATCATTCCCTGAGCAGTATACTTAGTAGCCCCTCTTTTGCTTATATATTATTCATTATCACATGATATTTGTTAATTTGCTATAGTAGCAATACCACCTGCTATTATACATATCAAAGATATACCTTTAATAAATTCATCCTCAACATAACATATCAGTCTTTTAGAGCATATAAAATATCTTTCTGAAAACTGTTGCTGACTGTCACAATGTTAATAAGTATAATTACTTGAGGACTAAATACTTGGAATCTTTAAATAGACTAGTTGGAAAATATTTTAGGCATCAATAATGCCTCTCATAATATTTTATAATTTCATCTTTCGTTCTTTTAACAATCATTCTGACCTGTATTTATCTAAGTTGTTTTGGATTATTTAATTATTGATCTAGAATATACAATGTTTCTGAGAACATGTAACCATCCTGTCCAATAGCATAAGTATAGATTCAATAGTACATGGTATTCAAATAGGCCAGAAAGGAATATCATATTAAGAAAATTAGGGGTTGTGATAGTTTTGTTTAATAATTTGGTAAATATCAGAAGAAAATATTTCTTATAGCATAAACTTTTTATATGAAAATTGTGAAGACGAATTTTGTCTAAGGTTCATCTAAGAGGTTATTTGAGAGAAGTAACATTTTTACTTTTGAGACTTGTTTCTTGTTAATATACCAATGGATGAATGAATGTGTAGATATATGTATAGATGAACAGGTACATATATGTACAGAATGTTATTAATATTTATGGAACCTGCATCTTAACATATGTGAACTGTTAGTTTTGTTCTCTGTGTTTATCTAAAAAAGTGTACCTAGGCAAAATAATATACCTTATCCAAATTATTTTATTAAGGATTTCAATTTACATGATCATATTTTTAAATATTATTACATGCATATACATATATACAAATATATAACCAGCTGAGTCCTTTAATATATATCTGTATATGTATATATTATATATATAAAACCACTTCATATTTGTTACTGTCTTAATTAGGATTATTATTGTTATGATGAAGCACCATGACCAAAATCAAATTGGGGAGAAAAGAATTCGTCTGACTTACACTTCTACATAGTAGTTCATCGCTGATGTAAGTCAGGATAAGAACTCAAGCATCACTGACCTGGAAGCAGTCACTGATACAAAGCAATGGGAGGGCATCATGGCAAGATTAGCCTGATTTCTTACAAAGCAAATGAGAACCCAAGCCTACTAGCCTAGGCATTAGCACCACTCATAGTAGCCTGGGGCCTTTTCTGGCAAACACTAATTAATAAAATGCCTTACAACCATATCTTACAGAGGCATTTTCTCAATAAGGATCCCACCTTTGACAACTCTCTCTTGTGTCAAGTTGTCATAAAAATACCCAGCAATATAGTTCTATTAATTAAGAGTGTTATCTATATGGAAGACTGATTTTCCCTTTCTCAATAGTCATTAACTGTCCTTCATCTAGATGTGTGGTTTTATGAGATTTTTCGTTTCTCTTTTTTTCAACAGATGAAAAGCCATCATTTATTTTTATTAAATAATTATTTTATTTATTTATATCCTAAATGCTGCCCCATCCTGGTTCCCCCATCACAAAGTTCTTCCCCCGATACCCACTTCCTTTCACCTCTGAGAGGTGGCTCTTTCCCTGGGTAACCCCCTTCCCTTGACCATCAAGTCTTTACAGGATTAACACATCTATACATGTGGGAGCACTGAGGACACCAGGTGTCTTTGATCAGCCATGTATTATCTTGGTTGGTGGCTCAGTCTATGGTAGCTCTTAGGGGTCTAAGTTAGTTGACACTATTGGTCTTCCTGTGGAGTTTCCATCCTTTACAGTTCCTTCAAAACTTGCCCCAACTCTTTCATAGGGATCTCTGACCTCCATCCCATGCTTGACTGTGGGTATCTGCATTTGTCTAAGTCAGTTGCTGGGTAGAACCTCTCAGAGGATTGTCATTCTAGACTCCTGTCTGTAAGCACAGCATAGCATCAGTACTAGTGTCGTGGATTGGTGGCCTGCCTATAGGGAGAATCTTAAGTTGGTCTGTTACTGGTCAAACATTTCTCCATTCTCTGCTCCATATTTTCATTGGGACATGTGCTAGTTTGAATAGGAATGGCCCCTATAGACTCATCTTTTTGGTCACCAGAGAATCATGCTATTTGGAATAATTAGGAGATATAGTATTGTTGGAGGGAGTGTGTCACAGAAGGTAGGCGTTGATGTTTCAAAAGCCCATATTAGTTCCAGTCGTTCTTCCTGTTGCCTGAAGATATAAAACTCTCAGCCATTCTCTAGCACCATGTCATCCTGTGTGTTTCCATGCTTCCTACCATAGCAATAATAACCTCTGAAACTGTGAGCTCCATTTAAATGTTTTATTTTTTATAAGAATTGTGCTGGTCATGGTTCCCCATCACAGCAAGCACATTATGACAGCAGATCAACTGGTATGGTCATAGTTGAAAATTCTTTAGGCTATACTATTGTTGAAATTTCATGACTATAGCTTCCTTGTGCTACATGGTAGACAATATCATAGGAAATATCTTGATTCTCTGACTCATAGAAACTTTCTGTGCCTTCTTCTCTGAACCTTAGGTGTATGAATTGTATTGCATATGTATCAACTAAAGCCAGGCACCCTTGCCCTTGTGGTCATTGTTATTTGGGTTATGGTGCAGAGACTTTGAGAAATATTTGGCAGGATAAAAGAAAGTGAATCTGAATTTTTTTATGGACAAACAAGTTCAGTTTTGGTTAAACTACATTTGTCCAAAATAATTAGATAGTAAACCATTTGTATTTTTGTGTAAAAAAATGGAGAATGCTATTTTAAACCCTATATCATGGGAGTTAAACATTTAAAAACATAAACTGACTTGTAAACCATCTCTCTAGTTCTATTGTTGAAATGACAGATGCTAAAATGTCATGGATATACAGGGAAGTCTTTTCTTCCTTTGAATATGGAGGTGAGACACAGTTAGATTGTTCTGGGAGTGAAAAGCCAGTCATCTCAGACAGACACTTCCATTAAATGACTGGTTAGGACCCATTAGAAGTAAAAACGAAGCCATGTTTTTCATGTAAGAAGAACTGAGGAAGTGCCTGGATGGCATGTAATTATGAGTAAATTATGACAAATTTACTCATCTCAACATTGAAGAGTTCTTGGTACTATCCCTCTTTAGCACTCATCTCTGAGAATGACCATACTTTCTCATATATCTTCCAAAGACGGTTCATGAAAGAAATAACTTGCCAACATGATGACAGTGTTTGATATTCGTTGCAAACTTACCCCTTTATTCTGTTTTGTCAGTAATCTGTAAGTCAAAGAAATACTAGATATTTTTGAATGACTGGGCACTTTTCTCTTCAGAGGTATGGTCTTTAATCTCATTCACTAAAATCATGAAGCAATGTAGTTCTCGCTAGAGGGGCCTATCTTGCATACCCTCTGATAGACCCAACAAGCAGTTGAAAGAGTCAGGTACAGATATTTACACCCAACCAATGGACAGAAGCTGCTGACCCCTGTGTTTGAATTATGAGAAAGCTGAAAGAAGTTGAGAAGGAGGGTGACCCTGTAGGAGGACCAACATTCTCAATTAACCAGGACCCCCAAGATCTCTCAAACACCGAACCAACAACCAGGCAGCATACACCAGCTGATATGAGGCCCCCAACACATATACAGTAGAAGACTGCCAGGTCTGGGTTCAGTCAGAGAAGATGCACCTAATCCTCGAAATATTGGAGGCCCCAGGGAGTAGGGAGGTCTGGTGGGATTGTGGGTAGGGAGGTGGGGACATCCTCATGGAGACAGGGTGGGGGAGGAGGTATGGGATGTGGAACAGTCAGGGTGTGGACTGTGAGGGGGATTAAATTGGAGTGTATAAAAAAAGATTAAATAAATTTTTTAAAACGATATAATTTTCAAGGTGATAAGTAAGCCCCACAAATTATCTAACAGGTGACTGTGAATTATGAATCCTACCATTTAAGTGTATGTTCTCAAGGTTGGGCAAGAATCTGCTTAGCTTGCTTTTAAACAAATAAAACACATTCCTAAAATGTATTTTGTTAGTTCTCGAGTGTGGTAACTTGGAAGAGAATGGTCTCCATGGGCTCATATGTTTGAAGGCTAGGTTGCTAGTTGGTGGGTATATTTGGGAAGGGTTAGGATGAGTGGCTTTGTTGAAGAAGCTGTGTTACTGATGGTGGGCTTTGACGTTTCAAATGCCCACTCCAGGCTCAGTGTCACTCTCTGTTTGTCTGTCTCCAATGTGCAAATATGAATACAAGCTCTCATTGACTATTCCAGTGCCATGACTGCCTGTCTGCTGGTATGTTCCCTGATATTCTGGACTCACTCTCTGAAACTATAAACAAGCCCCCACTTAAGTGAGTTATACAAATTTATTTGGTTTTGGTGTCCTTTACAATAGAAAAATAATTATCACATGAATATCATAGTTTACATTTGAATTATAAGATGTCATGACTAGCATTAAATATGATCGATCCTTAGTGAAATGAAATGTCAAAGGGAGTAGTATTCTTAAATACTTTTATATGTTATCTGTATATAGTCTTTCAAGTTCCAGAAATATAGTCCCATCTGAAATGTGGTACAGCGAGCACCATAATCTTCTTTGATTGGAATCTTGTACTATTCATGGAAGGAAAAAGCATGGACATAATAAAAGCCAGAACTGAATAACAAGTTATTTAAAACATAATGCATGCTATGTAAAAGACTCTTCTTGGCCTGTCTCATTTGGGGATGAATGCAGTTATATGCAAGGGGAGTGCTAACATCAATTCAGAGAAGAGATAATTGACTTAGAAAATCCAGAATAAAGGACACCCATACATTGCTGAGACATTTGTTGGGCATCTTGGCTATAGTTCAGGCTTTTATCTAACCTACCTGCAAGCCTGTGCCTATAAAGAGGCACAGTCTAGACAAGAATTGCTCTGGGTATGGAAGACACACCTTGATTCTGAAAGACTGACTCATTCTTGATGCTGTTTGAAGTGTATGTTCTGAAGACAATGAAGACATGTTAAAAATGTCATTTGGGGAGTTTTACCCTAGTGAGAGGCATTACTCTAAGAATAGTTTTGATAAAGGAGATTTTTCACTACATTAAATATGATGTTTTGTTTATTGAGTGACTAGATGTGTTTCTCCACATTGGTTTGGCTCCCCCTCATAAACAATTCTTTCAACAAGGAGAAAAATGACTATAGTACCTTACAGAAGTATAGACAATAGCAGGAAGCAAATACAATGCAATTTGAATGTTAAGGTTTCTGTAGGATACAATATACAGCTTTTTCTTGAGTTTTAATTTCTAACGATAGTGGACAAAATAAAAGCATAGAGGTAGAAAGACACAAACTCATACAGATCTGATGTTTTCTTAAATGTATATTAGCTTAAAAGCAAACTTACATTTTGAGAAACTAGGATGAGTTTTCAGACAACAGAAACAGAGTGAGAGCTGATACTGAAGATATTTGTCATTGTACAATGACTCTAAGAATTACAGAAGACATACATGTGTAAATAATGGACAGAACATGTTTTTAGGCAAGGAAGAGTTGGACAGAGAATCTTGTATGAAGCTGAAGTCTCCAACAAGCTAAAAATTTAGAACAAAAAGCCCCATTGGCTTGAATACAGAAATATACCCATTTGTCATTATAAATCAAGTTTTCAGATGCAGAGGGAAAATACAATAGTTATAGCATTTAAAAACCCTCATAACCACTTTAATTTAACATAGCCCTGTTGGAAGTATGAATAGTTTTCTAATACTTCAAGTATTTACAAAGTGGAATACTATTCAGCTATTAAGAATGAGGACATGATGAGTTTTGTAGGCAAATGGATGGAACTAGGAAATATCATCTTGAATGAGGTAACTCAGACCCAAAAGGACATCCATGGTATATACCCACTACTAAATGGATATTAGTCAAAAATTTAGATCACCTAGGATACAGTCATATCTTAAGTTACAATCTAGGTCCTATAGAACATAGAACACAGTCCTATTTTGTATAAAATATTTAATTAGAATGATTCATGTATGAAAAATAGAACATAAGGATCACAATAGAAATACAATGAATAATTAGAACCCTACCACGAAGATTCTTAAAGTTGTCAATATTTTTCTCACTTTGTATTGTTTCTGTCTCACCTTTGTCTCTGTAGTTTTATAATATAATTTATCCATTTATAATTATAAGGCCATATATCCTACATATAAATATTTGAGAATATATCTCCAAAATTGTTAATGCAAGTCATACTTAAATTAATTTTGAACATTATTATAAAAACATTCCAATATTTTAAAAAATCATACTGTAAAATTAATCAGATCCAAAGACTGGACAACTCAATTAAATTCTGTACAGTTGGAACAGCCATTTAAGTTGGAATCTTTGGAATTCCACAGTGGATTCTATGTTGTCACTATTGAATATAATTTTTGTGGTTAATCCATCACCAAAACTGAAAAGTCCACCATAGACTTAGAATTAGAAATTAGAATTAGTTTAGCTGTGTGTCCTATTTCCTTACTCAGGTTAATTGCCTATATTATATCCTTTCTCATCTTCTAATATTTAGCTTTTCCGGTTCTCTTTTCTAAAGTTTATACTTTACTCACAGTATTAGATTTCTACAACTAGTGCTTTTATGTTTCCATAGTGACTGCTTTTCTAATTGGTTTTCTAGTCTAGTACACCCTTATATTCACATATGTAAAGACATGTATATGTTTGTTAAATATATATATATATATACATATATATATATTAAAGTTAGTTTCTAAATATTTATTAGGCATGATTTGAAGTTATAGGCATAAATCGCTTCTTTTGTGAATTCCATTATACCTCTTAATTGGGGTACAGAGAGTATGACATTATTTTGTTAGCAATCCTAAGGTCAGTCAGTCAATTAGGGTAGCTCCTCTAACCAAATTTGTTTGTAAATAACCTATTTCGCATTTGCTAATACCAACTCTTTATTACTTGAAGTTGAATGGCTATTACCAAAGCTAACTTATTAGCTACATCATATCAGGTGTTACTAATTACCTTATTGAAAACTGATATATCGGGTTGGGGATTTAGGTCAGTGGTAGAGCACTTGCCTAGCAACCACAAGGCCCTGGGTTCTGTCCCCAGCTCCGGAAAAAAAAAAGAAAACTGATATATACTGATGGATATTTAATAACTATTAATTGGTAGTTATCTACTGTGATGATTGATGTTTTTATAAGTTGCTGTTTTTCAAAGAATGTTATAAACACATAGTCCATTCACAGAAAAGTCAAAAAGAAGACCCTTTTCTTCCATTCCTTTCCCTGTGGAGCATGACTGTTGGCTTGCTTTTCAGAAACTTCTTCCTAGGGCTTTAGTAACTTACTGCTTTATTACTTCAGAGTCACAACTGCACTATTAATAATCTTATTTTATATGCTGTTATTTGTTATCAAGATTCCTTCTGTGTAGCTGAGGCGTCATAGGAAAAACTGCTCCTCTCTGTTCCAGACCTTGAAAATTTTGCACATCTAGGTAAAAACATTTAACTGTGTTTGGAGATGCACAATTCTCTAGGTACTTTTCTAGTAAGATGTGCTCACAATAAAAGTCAAAATTAGTGTATGATGGCTATCATCAGAGACAACAAAAGCAATTTCTCAAATCAGGCCCTTAAAGATTTAATATTACATTCATCTTCAGAAAACAAACAGAATTAAAATAGTGTTGTATCAGTAAAATAACAAGAAAAAATCAATACAAATAACCTTGCAGATTAGAACTTCTTGGAAGAAAAACAAATAAAACAAAACAAATCATTATGGGAGAAAAATTCCTTGAATTGGCCTTGACAATGATTTCTTGTATAACTTACTAAAAGATCAAGCTACAAAAGCAAATATAACTAACTAGGACTATACCTAGCCAAAAGTACTTCTATACATTGACCAACAAAATATAGCAAAGCAAAGCAAACAATCAAGAAAACAACAAAACCCAAACCAACCAACCAACCAAAAACAAACAAACAAAAACCAACAAAAACAAAACAAAACAAAAAATCCCCAAACCAGTCAACAAACTGTAAGACGACGTACAATTTGGGAAAAGCATTTGCAGACTATGATTAGATAAAGAGTTGCTGTCTATGATTATTAGACAATTCAACAGAAAGCAAATTTATAGCCCAATGAAAAAAATTATCCAGTACTAGTACTTCAATAAACAGTTCTTAAAAGATGACAAAATGTCATGTGACTGAAAGAGGGCCCCATATTGCTGACTACCAAGACAATGTAAGTTATATATACACAGGCATACATGCATGCACATGTGCCTACCCACCCACACAGGCACAGACACACACACACACACACACACACACACACACACACACACACAGGCAGAGACACACACACACAGGCACAGACACACACACAGGCACAGACACACACACAGGCACAGACACACACACAGGCACAGACACACACACACACAGGCACAGACACACAAACACATACACACACACACACCCATGTGCACATGTATACACACAGCCAGAGGTAGTGATGGCTCTATGGAAACAGCTAAGGATGATACATATGTTAACTAATAAGACCGTAACAACGCAAACACAAGAGCAAGAAAATTCAAAACACAAAATTTCAAGAAGGGGAAGTGGACACAAAGTCCCATTCCTTACTAAGAAACTATTTGCAATTGAATGCTGCTGGGAAAGGGAAAAATGAACTTTTTCCAGTGATTGACAACATATTCAGGCTCAGTCACCCATATACGTGGCAAGCCACATGACCAGGAGTAGTTGGCTAACATAACATGGGCATCATGGTATATTTTGTTTTGTTATATTTTGTTTTTATGTGTTGTTGTTTTTTGTTTGTTTGTTTTGGTTTCTTTTTGCATTTTGAAAGAGAAAGCTAGAAAGGAAGACAGAACTGGAAGGAACAAGGACATGGAAAGTGGTAAGGCCGGTGGGAAAAATCATGATCAAAATGTCTTATAGAAAGTATTCCGGATGAAATAAAGAAATACATCAAATGGACATAACTGAAAACACAGAAGACGAACATAGTACATTTATTTATAGGAGAGTTAAATGAGTTAGAATATTATTATCTCTGCATTGACTCTCTGAATTGAATTCTGCTAGTGTGTAATAAAGTTTTTAAGGTAACTACAAAAATGATAGAAGTAAATCTAAAGTTTCCACACATATAGAGGGCAAACCAGACAGAAGAACATGCTGTGCCCTCTCAAGGAGCTTGAGGAGTTTTTGCCTAAACAGAAATGTGATTTTAAAAAGCAATCCAGACTAGAAAGAACATTTTGTGGTTCAAAAGTGAAAATTAAACTGATAATATGTTTTGTAAAACCAATACATATGTGTTATAGGTTTGGTATATATAATTATGTAATTCACAATAATTTTTGAACATGTCTATACATTTTAAAATGAATTATTTGTTGATTGTCTAGTACTTTTGTCTACTTACTTAAGCCTGAGGTCTATCCTTGGTTTCCAGGTGCAGAGTGTCCATAGACTTCTCAAGATTGGAAACTCTTAGGCCCATGTTCACATCTGGTTATCTTCTCATGAGAATTAAAGTGTGAAATGATTTATTCAATCATTAAATGGTTAAGGTGTTCTAAGACTTCTGGCTCATGTTAACATATCTGTATAAATATTAAAATAGTTCAGCCTCTCAGGTTGCATTCTTTTTGTTTACACACATTCCTTTTCTCATGATTCCTGCACATGATATTTAACTGATTTTCCTTTTCTTTTCTTACCACACTGAAAAGAGGACAGAATGAGAAAAGTAGAATGTATGCGGACAATTTTCTGATATTGTATATATCTGGCATTTTTCTAAAAAGGATAATAAAATAGCACCTTTTCTATGTGCTTAAAAATATCCAACCTGAAAATAAAGCCTCTTCGGAGCAGTGGTGTGACACAGTACCTGCGATTTACTCTGGAGTTATGCCCATAACTCCCATTAGTGATAATGAAAGCTAATGACATGTCTTATGGGATCAGACAATGTCTTCAGTATTTGGAACTGCTTTCTAGGGTAGAAGCCATTTAGTCTTGTCAGTGGGTGTCAGTTTGTAATTACAAATTGCACAAACACTATGCACGGTACATATTTTGCCAACAAGATTTAACTTGGCATATAAAAAAAATGCTTTATTTTCAGCATCCAAGGAAATCAGAATCTGTCCCTTTCAAAGTAAGACAGTTTGTAGAGTAGCTAAGCAGCCGTCAAATGTAATGTACTGCTTTCACCTTTAGTGGATAAAAATTTGTCCAAGGATATTTTAAAGTTTAAATGATCATTTACTAATAATCACAAATGAGATGCTGTGGGCTTTCAATTAAAAATTCAGTAGTTACCTTGAGCTTAAATTGTCACTAATTTTAGATCTTTGTGTAACTCACTTAAAATTATCTGATATTTTAAAAATTTAGGATTTATATAAAGCTGTGAAATGTGTCCAACCTAATTTGAGAAATAACTTTGTTTCTTAATGGCTTCCTTTTTTCTAATTTAAAAGAAGTAGTAAATCAGCTGCTGATTAATTTTAGTGACAAAATGAATTTTCAAGAAACTCAACAGAAATTCACCTGGCCTTCTTTTTCCGGTCACTCTTGTGTAGCCCCACAATACTCCCTGGATTCTGTTTTACCCACAAGCCTTATATAAGTGTTCTTTTTTTTTCATTTCCTAGTAATTAGCAAGTTCAAACCAAGTAGTTTAAGAAAGTCTACTCTTTCTGTCATTTTTTGTCTCTCCTCATAATCTTATGGGCATCTAGAACTCTGCATTCATTTTTTCCATTTCTTTGAATCATCCAATGCTTCATGTAGTTGTGTGATAAATCCCACAAGCACCTGGTCAAATTTCAGTCAGCCTTTCACACATGAGTGATGATGCCAAGAATATAGAAGGTGCTCAATAAATACTTGTTGAGTGCATATACATACATACATATATATATATATGTATATATATATTTAGCATACATGTGTATCTCTCTCTGTGTATTATAATACTTATGTTTAAAAGGCATCAGCATCCAATGAGTTAACCAGGAACTTGGACCTTTATTCAAAAAGAAAGATGTCTATCTTGGGGATGGACTCTGTTTACATGTTATTGTGCTTGAAGTATGATGTTTTCTACTTCTGACTTCTGGAGTTTTAAAGTGAAGTAATGACATTCTCATTCCAGCAGGTGGAAGTACGAAGCTGAACAACCGATCTTCATACTATGCATTTTATTGTTGCTCTTTGTTTATGTTTAATATAATAAAGTTCCTTACTTGGCACCGACGATTCATTCCTTATCTAAAAAAAATGCCACATGCTCGCTCTCATTGCAAATTTAAAGTTAAGTTCATATTATGCATTTTGAAAGTGTTATCACATTTTACTTTAAAATAAGTAGATTTATTGTTAAAATGCTCTAAATTATGCTGAATGAATATTCTGGTTTAAATGTTAAGTATTTTAAGTCTTGTCAATAAATAGTGCTAAAATATCATAGGGGTATGATCCTTTTAAAAATACCTCACTATGTGGTGATGAAGTTTGACTGAAGCAAAACTAAAACTATCTAAAGTGGTAATAATGCTAGCTCCCCTTTACTGTGTATCTGTCTTTCTTAACATAAAGGGAAAACATTTTATTTATCAAACTTTGGTATGTTTGTCTGTATGTTAATATATTTTGTTGCTGTCCTGATAAGGTTTCTGTTTTAAATAATTCAATTAATTCCACAAAAATATGCTTCTTTAGATTATAGATATAACATATAATTTATATAATGGATTATATTGGCTTATGTAAATGATATTCAAATACTTTGTGTGGGTAGACTTTTGGCTTTTAGCCTTCCTGTGTAGCTTAAAGTTGGCCTATAACTCATGTTGTAGCCCAGACTTGTCTTGAGTTCCTGTCTCTTAGCCTCCTGACAATATGAACTTTCCTGTTTGTCTTTAAGTGTGTCTGCCATTAATATGAAAATTTGTATTTCTTTAATTTAATCAGGTCTCAATTATTTTTGCAATTTTCAGTTAAAAATGAGTTGAGTCTAGGAAGAAACAATCCCAGTTAAGGGCATACTCCCCAGTGTGATGGTGAGCTACAATTTATGACACATCAGTGTTAGTTTATGTAAACATAAAACATTAAAGCCCTCAAAATTTTAAGACGTAGTGTAGTTATTAAAATTTTCTTAATATTTATGCTGTTCTTATGTTACAACCGAATTTATTCAAACAAAGTTGCCTGATTTTTCAGAAACATTTTATTTAATGATTTTTATCCAATCTAGATTAATTTTGGTATGAATTAAATTAATTTTGAGTCAACTTCAGTATCTCGACTAGGAATCAAAATGGAAATTCATTTCTTTGTCTCTCCAAAAGAAACTAATATAAATAACTGCGTCATTAAGAAACAAATCTCTGAAAGACTGAAACTTGTTTTGCAAATTATTTTTCTGTGATGATTTTTCTTTTTATTCATGCTCTTTGGTAGTTCTTGTCATTACCAGCAGCTCTTGGTGTTTCTTTAGCCCTGTAGATCAGTAGCACACATCTTTAGAAGCCAAACTAGGGTTTTGGTCCAATATCATCTCTATAGCGTGATCAGGCTGAGTATAATTGTGACTTAAGTTGAACTTTTTCTATCCTACAAAGTTTTAATGTAGAGAAAGTTAAGATAGACCTGAGGTTAGATACCTGTCTCATGAGATTCTGTATAATGATGGTTACTATTGATAATATTTATATGTTCTTACGCTCTTATAGATTAAGACTCATTCAATCGACTGAATTAATGTAACACTGTGTTATCTTTTACATGTTTTCTCTACTTGAAGGCCAATTAACCTATCAGTCCTATGAGAAAGGTCTTAAAGGCAAACACCTCATTTTAAAAACTTATATATACTCAGTATACATTGTTTTCATACATATAGATAATGTGCTCAAACCATAATCATTCTTCATCACTCCCTTTCATGAGTCTCTCTCCCTACTCCTGAGCTCTCCTACTTCCACCTAGTTTTAAATCTAGATCCCACGTGTGAAACAAAATGTATAGTATATCTCTATTAGAACCTGGATTATTTCATATAATATAGTAAGACGTGGTTCTATCCCTCGTGCTCAATACATATCCGTAATTTCCTCATCTTTCAATAGATTGACCCATAGTCTGACTGTGTGATGGGGTAATTGGGACAGTGCCATGTCTTCAGTTAGTTAAATAAGTGTTTGGGAGAACTTGTCTAACACAATAATTTATATTTTCATGTTCCTAGTCTTACTAGCCCTGTTTGAGAGTGCTTTAAATTCTATTAATTAGAGAAAATTACCTCCATGTTTCTTTTTATTTTTCAAACTCGGTGAAGCATTTGATGAAGCCTCTCTGTAGTCATTAAATTTCTATGCTGACAAATGGAGATTTCACTGGCTACCTGTGACACAAAGATGTGTATTCAGAGAGTTCCTGAAGAAAGGAGTTAAAAAAAGCGACGACAGTTACAGTATCAGTGTCCCTAGGAGAAAGAAAGATATGGTTTCAGGTTTGACAGTTGATTTACATCTGTCACTTCCAAGAAGAACTTAGGAGCTAATCAAAGAGATTCAGAATGTATAGTGTGTACATAGGTGGAAGTAGAGTCAGTAATAACTTTCTGTAACAAGACAGAAACATTGTTAGATATTATAGACATGTGCAAACATTAACAATGAAAAAAAACATGGCTAACAAGTTCCAATTTGAAAATAATACTTCACTAAATAGATAATCCTAATAAGGATATAGAAATTACCAACAGTGCCAAACAGATGCTTGGAATTAGAAAACAATAATAATTGAAATAAAATAATAATTTGGGACTCATGTTAGTTGATATTTTCTGAAACCCAAATTCTCCAGCTCAGCTAGAGTGCTGTAAAATTTTATGTGAACTTGAAACAAGCCTAAGTCATTTAGGAAAACAGTACCTCAAATAAGAAAACTCTTCTGCCATGTTGGCCAAAAACAAAACCGATGGCTCAGAACTCTTATTTTGAGTTCCTGCCCTTATATTCCTGTGTGATGGACTGCTAGCTATGAGATGAAATACATCCAT